>NC_048232.1:6063755-6127532 GCF_002007445.2 Ailuropoda melanoleuca | reverse complement strand
AGTCAATCTGATTCCCGTTGGTTGTGCTTCCAACCAAGACTATTCCCTGGAATAGTCTTCTCCGAGGACAGGCCATGAGAGGGAGATAACTTGGGACTACTCTATATTTACCTTCGGTAGGACTCTTAGTCCGTACAGCATACTTGACCTTACACCCAAAATGTAACTGTAGTGGCTTCACACACTTTGCCGGGGCTGCCATTTTTGTGTACCCAGTTAAGAGATTTCACAAGGTTTTGAAAAACCATTTTTGCAGAAATGCATGAAAGACCCAAAACTGGCAGCGCTAACTTCTGGTAGGAAGAAAACAATATCTAGTCTCATATCCTCAACTGCGTCTAAGTTACAAATCCTCAAGTGTGCCAAAAGGGGCTAATCGTCAGACACAGGGAGATACTTAATGACATCAACTCAGTCTGTAATGTCGGGGAAGTAAAAGAAAAAAAGAAGAAAAAAAAAAGAAAAAATTCTGGAAAAACACGGGTGAGGGGGGAATAGAATCAATAACATTGTAATAATATTACATGGCGACACATGGTAACTATACTTATCCTGGTGAGCATAGCTTCATGTATAGAACTGTCAAATCACTATGTTGTACACCTGCAACTAATATAACATTGTATGCCAGCTATATTTCAAATTAAAATAGTATCTAAGTGGCGCAAGGTGTCCTTAAGAATTTTTAGTACTATTTAGGGACTCCGTTCCTTGCGGCGTGCAGGCAGACAGCAGCGGTAGCAGGTGCCGTAGGGCCCGTGCGAGGGAACCAGGAAGCACTATGCGGTGAGGAACGAGGAAACCCGCACTGAGCGGCCGCCGCAGACTCATTCGTTTTTTTCTTCGCGGGACCACGGAACCCCCCCTTTCTGCTCCTGTGCCCCAAAGGGCGACAGGCACGGCGCAGGCGCAGTGGGCGCGCGTTGTGCCCCGGGGCCACTCGTAAATTGCAGTGCGCGTGTGCAAAGGGGTATTTATAATTCTGCGACCCAGGCTGTCTTGGGGTTGCCTTTTCTTGGGGTCTCTGCAGGATCTGGGAAGCTGGAAGGTTCCTTGCAGCTCCCCCGGCGGCCTGGGGCAGAGTTGGCAGGGGAGGAACAAAGGTACAGGACCCTTGCTCCGGATTCGTTGGTGTCTTATACGAGCTTGCATCTTGCCACCTCCTCAGGCTTTGGACCCCTTCCCTCGACAGGGACGTCCCCGCGAAGCTTAGGCGGTGAGGAAGGTGCAGTTCCAGGGCTGGCTCCCGCCGAGCAGCAAAACTCATCTTGCTTTTTGATAATCTAAGAGATCGTGTCAGTCAACCCCTGAGTGTCAGTCACCAGGGAGAAATCTCACGGCCACAGCCGTTCCTGAAGCCCCGTCTTCTGACTCCTAACTTGGGCTTCTTTTTCCCTTAAAACGAAGTCATTTGATGTGCCTAGAGACCTAGCTGATACTATAATATTAATAATTTAATTATTCGATCATTACTGACTTTTAAGTAACATTAATAAACTAATTTATTATTTAAATGCATAATAATTAAAAAAAGAATTTTTAACATTATTTAGCTTTTGGAGAATTCAGTTCCCTTCTAATTTTACTTTTAAATGTATTTTCAGAAATGCATAAAATGTGGACGTAGGGTCTTCCTGTAACCAACATGAATGACCGACTGTGTAAGTGATTTTGGAGGCATACAAAAAGGATCCATGAGTCCAGAGCAGGGAGATGGTCATTAGGATGTAGGGATTTAGGAAGAGCATGTAACATTTATGATGCTCCCTGGGAAATTGGTAATATGGTTTCTTTGGCAGAGATGGCCAGAAAGGGAATGTGGGAGTCAAGTCACAGAGGCAAGAAAGGGGGCATGATACACTTTCACGCCTCCGTGACTTGATGGAAGGGTAGATGGTGAGTGGTCAGGTTTGGGTGGGCATAGGGCGCAGGAAAGGACACACAGTAGTGAGAATAGAGTCTCACACAGTCAGCTGGAATCTTCTACAGAAGACGCCATTGGTGGTGTTCAGAGAGCTATCTTGCAGCAGATTCCTGGGTAGGTAGTTCCATTTGAATTATCCAAGAAGAATCACTTCTGGATCTTGGACAATTCAGATCAGGTGAGAAGCCTGGGCTGGGAAAAGTAACAAGGTTTTTGGAACAGTGCCAGCAGCACCTAGGCGCTCGCTAGAATGTAAATTCTTGGGGCCCACCTCACACACGCATAGACTCTACGTTTTGGGGGTTGGGGCCCAAGACCCTTTTCATGCAAAATTTCCAGGTGGTTCTGATGCAGGGTAGAGTTTGAGAAGCTGGGGCTTCAGGGAATCAGAGCGGGTCCAGGGTTTGGGTAGAGAGGCCAGTCCAAGCTGGGAGCATATGGGCACATCTGTCAGGCCAACCCTTGAAACAAAGTTCCCATGTCATCATCTTGGTCCATAGTCTGGGGGCGGATGAATGCAGGGTTTGGGGACCCTACAGACTGGGGAGAAAACCAATAGTCAAGAGGTCAGCCGGTAAAGGAATAAAAGTAGGGCAGCAGAAATTCAGGAAAAGAGCAAGAAATATCATCTCTCAGTTCCAGATGCTGGGAGCATTGGTGTTTTATATGTTATCCTCTGAAGTTCTATGTAATATTTAAGTTACTAAAAAAAAAGAGGGACAAGCAATGTAATTTCTTTTTCATAGTCTTGCTGTTAGCCGTGAAAGTATGCCAGAATCTCTACAAAAAACCAATTAATCTTGAATCAGGGTTCATCCTCCCAACATTTTCCTGCACTTTGCTGGTTTAATCACAATCCTTTGAGGTCTAGTGTGGTCTAGTACGGGGACGGCGACCTCCCCACACAATACTCACCGGCTTCAAGCAACAGCAGAACGTATGTTTCTTAGGAAGCTATGTTCCTGACAGGGCTGGGGTGGAGGATGGCTTGTTTCTGCCTCCCCCCACCCCCTTAGGCTTCAGCCTTTTGAAACTGGGGCACGACTCCTCTGAAGGCTCATTCCGGTTCCTGGCGCCTGGGCTGGGAAGACCCAAAAAACTGGGGTCACCCAGCATACCTTCGTCTACGTGGTCTCTGCAGCTTGCTGCCTTCACGGTGGCCGGTTTCTCATGTGGTGGCCCAGGGCTCCCAGGATACATGTCCCAAGAGAGACAACAGAAACCCAGCACGGAAGTCACAGTGTATCACTTCTGTGCATTTTCTTCATCACGAGCAAGTCACTAAGGCTTGATCCATATTCACAGAGAAGGAAATTAAACTTCCACCTCCAGTGAGAAGTGTGTCAAAAAACATACAGATAATTTTTAAATCATCCCTTTCTTTTTGTATCTGCTAGCTTCTTACATACTCCCACATTTTGGCATCGATGTCTTCATTGATATGGTCTTCCAGTTTCCAGCCTACCGGCCGACCCCTGGTTTCCGGCTTCTCTTCCGGTCCGGTTTGATATTGTTCAGCACGCCTGTTTTATTGATTTGGCTTTGCGACCTCCTTCTCCTATTATGAAGAATGATTTCTGATGGAAATGTCTGTGAGCAGGTGAAGGGATACATCTTGTGACATTTCTTCCTCTTGGAGCTCTCAACAGGTGAACAGTTGAGAGGGGCAGAATGTTGGCAGCAATCTCACACAACGTTCTGAGGTTCCCCAGAAGCTTCTGGCCTCACAGGTTTGGGCCCCGAGCCTGGAGCATCTGGTGGGAGAAGCGCGTGGGTGAGATCTGCTGGTGCCCGAGCACCCCGCAGGTGGGCGTGGGCACTCCTTATGCAGAGGCTGCTGCCCACGCTTCCAGAAGGCACACGTCTGTCTCTAGAATTGACTAATCGGTCTCTGCTTGAGGTGAGGGAGATAGTCAGGGTCCAATTCATTTCACACCCACACAAGCTCTTATTGTTTTCACTGTTGCTGTAAGCGGACGGAGAGCTATTCACACGAACGAAACACATTTAGTGCAAAGAAAGGAACTCATTGAGTCCAGCTCTCCCGTGGTTAGCGGACATCATACTAGGTGCGCCTCCTGTAAACAGAACATAAACAGCCCATTCAAATTAAGAGCTTGTTAAGAAGCCCCATTACTGTGACCATGATTGCAACCGCCGCAGAAAGGGAGCGAAGATTTTATTCTTTCCCCCGTGTTCCTAAGTGGGCTGCTTGACAACTGAGATCTCACCCTTTGGAGAGATTCTCTTGTGTTTTAAATTTTAGAATCGACTTCTACAAACACAGTAGAACTAGCACCTGTGTGCCTGGCGGATAATCGCGACCGTTTGCTTGTATTCAAAAGCCAAGGATGGATTCAGGCAGAATTGGTGCAAGGCTCCTGGGGAGTCACGCCAGAGGGAGAAAATGGACATTTAAACGGGAAAACAAAAAACGTGTCCATGGGGAATGTCCTTACAGATCAAGATGGAGAAAGGAGATCTTTAAAACAGCCAGTTGTCTTTATTGGATGGCCCCAGATTGGAGCTGGTAAGGCGTGTGGCGTTTTCAATGGCCCATTGTGGGGGACGGGGTGGGGGTGGAGACTGTGCAAATGTTGTGCTCTACCAGTCCGTCCGGGGCTCTGCGAGGCTGTGGTTTCCTGCGTGGACTGGAGGCTGGAAAGTGGCTCATTCATTGATAAACAAAGCCAAGTTTGTGAGCAGGAGATGGTTCTGTTCAACAAGCTGGAGACGAGGTCAGAACCTGCCAGAATTAAACTCACTAGAGACACATGCTGAGGTGCTATTCAGCGTTCCCCCAGCCCCCGCTCCGGAGGTTCACCTCCTTCCCCCCAGATGTACGAACACAGCTTGGCCAAAGGCTGGCTGTGTGGGCGTGGGGAAGAAAGAACTGAAAGTCCCGGGGAGCTGCGCTGGGAGAATCAGCCACAACGGCTCACCGGAGAGCCAAGGACATGGCACGCAATTGCATTAAATGTGTTTTTTAATGTGAAAAATATGAGAGACCCCCTTCCTTCAAAAAAACTACTGAATTCCTCAATCCTAGGGAGCGAGAGTTCTTTCTTCCTTCAGCTCGCTCATCTGAAATCCCAGCGGACCCTGCAAGCGGCAGGTTCAGTGAGATTGTTTGAACTTACTCTGTCCAAAGCAGGGCCAGGGGTCCCAGACTGGAACCTGAAACCTAGTGGGGTCCCGTGCGGAACGGGGTTGGGATGTCGAAGGGAACGGCGGGCTGCCTTGTGTATGTAGTCTCTTTGCCCTGTTTAGACGGCTGGGCTTCTGCCTTGCCCACGACTTTCCCGACAGTCCTCCTGTCGCGACAGGTGTATCTCAGTCCATTCGGAGGGAGCCCTGAAAACAGTCCATGTCCTCGAAAGTGTGCTCCCAGGAGGAACGGCAGCCTTTCTCACTAGTGGCTCAGGGCTGTTTCACGCCAGTTTCCGAAACTTGCCCTCGGGGTGGGTTCCCTTGCTGCTAAGCTTCCTACCATGGATTGGATCCCCTTAGAACATTGAACTGTGGACTCCTGGCCACCCTTGCCCCTTGGAGCCAGATCTAGTGTCGGATTCTTCTAGCACCAAACCCAATTGACAGATGCTGGCTGTTTCCCTTCTCCAGTGAACAAACAAGAATAATAAAAGAAAATCAGGGGCTCCTGAGGGGCTCAGTGGTTAAGCGTCTGCCTTTGGCTCAGGTCATGATCTGGGGTCCTGGGATCGAGCCCCACATGGGGCTCCCTGCTCAGTGGGGAGCCTGCTTCTTCCTCTCCCTCTGCCTGCCGCTCCCGCTGCTTGTGCTCACTCTCTCTCTCACACCCTCAAATGAATAAATAAAAAATTTTAAAAAAATCCTACTTGGGGCTGTTGGTTCTCCCTTTGCTGCTGTACCTATCAGAGAATGCCTCCTTTCCTGAGAGACGTAATTCAAAGAGAAAGTTCGGTCGCACTGCCCCTGTCTGAAAGGGCACCCTCAGACTGGGCTGGGTGGTTTGGGGGCTTGACCTTAAGGTTCTCATGCCACCCTATTATGTTACTAGAAACAACCACGAAGACCCTGTGTTATTAGTACCCTGTGGCATGTCCAACAGTGTTCTCATTTCCTTCCATACTTTTCTGCTCGGTCCCCAGTGAGGTCTGAGTCAGAGGTGCTTGTAGAGAGGCAGGGGCTGGGGGAGGGGGAGGCTCACTCCCAGCCCCAAGGGAATTTTAGGGAGGGCTTCTTTTGTGGCCGGTCTTATTCTTCCAGCTGGGGAGAAGTGAATCAGGCTAGATATCGTAGCTCTTGGATTTCTCGAATACCTTTCTTTCAAAATGCATCTATTCCACATCCTTACAAGCGGCCTCCCCATTATCCTTCATGGGTTGTAAGGGGAGGCCTCTGTTGTTTCCTAGACACTCTCTTCATCATCTTATTTTTCTGTGACATTATTCATGACCCATTCCCGCTTACACCTATTCTGAAACCTCGCCGTGGCTCCGCCAAAAATGGTGGCTTTTCAACCAGCCTTCTCCTGCGGTGGAAGGGCCAGAGCTCCCCGCGCTGGGTTCGACTTTCATTATGCTTCCATTCTGTCCCTAACTTTAAGCACTAGATTACCTGCTGCAGTCCCTTTGCAATTTTTCTATTCGCCTTTCTGTTATGGGTAATGCATCTTGGTCCTTTTTTTACTGTAATTTCAACAGCGCTTGGGAAGGAAGAGAAGGAAGGCAAAGGCTTGAGCTCAACCCACCATCTTGAACTGAAACCTGGGAAGGATTTCGAAAAATAAAAGTTTGGGGGCCCCATTTCTACACCGAATGAATCTAAATCACCAAGTGTGTTGCCCAGAAAAAGATAACTTAAAATTTTTTTTTCAAAGCCCTGCCTTGAACAGTGACTGGACCCCAGACCCAATGGAGGAGGTCCCCGCTCCCAAGTCTCCCCTTTCCCTGCTTTCCCGGGGCCCAAAACAATTTAGATTTCCTTTTTGCCCACCATGACGTTTCATTCCTTTGCTCCTTTGAATGTGCTGATCAAATTGCCCGTATTTTGTAGCTCATCTTTTTTCCTTAATAAATTCTATTCATTCTTCATTCTGTCTTTGATGGAAAACCTGTCTTTGATGGAAAACCTCCTGCCTTGAGTGGTCTGCCTACAGGACCTTGCATAGGATGGGCACTCAATCAAATGCTATTCAAATAGCATTGAATTATATTAGAATTCAGCTGGGTTACATCGATTAACAGTGGAAGAAGGACAATTTTATCAAATAACTAAAAAGTTAGGGAAGACGGGAGAATAGACTTCTGTGCTAATTAAAGATAAGAAATTGAATATTTCTTAAAATGGGACTGTGAGAGTGCCTTACATTTATTTTCTGTATTTGCCATTTCAACCTCAACACCCCACAGGCCATCTCTAATTCTCTCCTGTGCCTTTAAATCGAGCTCGGTGCCGTGGTTCATAAGGAGCCTTGGTTCATTCCATGTCCAGTGATACCAGCCCAGCTGTGGCTCACGAGACAATCAACCTAAGGGAAAGTTGATGCGTGGGGAAAATGTGCCACCGTCCGCCGCGTTAAGCGTGCAGAGCTGAAGGCACCAGGATGAGAAGCACAGTCCTTTGGATTTCAAGTGTGATCACAAAGACAGAAATAAATTCACAGTGAGCAAAGACAAAGCCATGTTTGTCCAGACGTGTGTTTCAATTGCGTCTCCTGGGAGAAGCTTACTTTCTGCAGCAAAACAGGAAAGGCCTTGCAAGGGGGCTTAGGTGAATGAGCCTCTATGCTAATTTACTAATTAGCTTCAGGGACTTAAATTTTAGTCACCCTGAACGCAAAACTTGATGCTTTGCATTGTGCCAGATGCTTTCCCAAATCCAGCCCTGCAGACAGGAGTACTTTTTCTCTGGGGGATGGGATTTTATAAGCTGTTGTATTACCTTGTACATTGCAACTAACGGGGTTCCATAGACCATGTAACTCAGGACTTGTTTTGCCACAGTAGGACTCGGGCAGCCCATCGAGGCACTTCAAACATTTAGCGAAGACTCACTCTGTGTCCCGCTGTAACCTGAAGTCCCAGAGACTTGCAAGGACTGTCTCACCTGCCTCTGTAAATACCAGCTCTAGCTAGCAGCCGCACCAGGCAGACAGGAGGCCCAGCAAGACGCATTTGTTAAATCATCGATGAACCAGAGATGAACAAATGGGGCGAGCTGGATCAGTAATACGCTACCAGAGATTCTGTCCGCGAGAAACTCAAGGCTGGTGCAGAGATCGCACACTTAGGCGTCCCAGGGCCTGGAAGGGAAAAATAAACTGGTGAGACGGAGTGAGTAAAAGAAAAATCAACTGCTGGAAATAGAGTCAGTCTTTCTCGGTTTCCCTGGATATGTTGTTATAAGGTCATCAAAGAAATATGTGTAAGAGCAGAGATTATATTCTCAATTCCAGATTGAAAAATCAAAATAAACAGTTTGATAAGTCATTTATTACAGTTTAAAATTCATGAGTTATCGTGTGTTTTTGTTTGATACATCATAATGCTTTGGAGTAGAACAGGCTTGTTTTTGGAGCGAAGATGACAATGTCAAGTCGTTCTGTGCTCAACCTTAAGCCCTTTTACAGGTGGCAACATTGAGTTTTATTCTGTTTCATAATGAAAAACAGCTGTTCACAAATGTAGGGGTTCTAAATGTGGATAGATTCATGCATAGTGATTTTTTTTTTTGGTTAAAGTAGCTATTTTCGAGATGTTAGTGACTTTTTTTTAAAAAAAGATTTTATTTATTTATTTGAGAGAGAGAGAGAGCAAGAGAGGGGGGAGGGGCAGGAGGAGAAGAAGTCTCCCCGCTGAGCAAGGAGCCTGATGTGGGACTCGATCCCAGGACCCCGGGGATCAGGACCAGAGCTGAAGGCAGATGCTTCACTGACTGAGCCACCCAGGCATCCCATTTGTGACCTTCTGTTCTTCTCACATCATTGTGTTTGTTTCCACTGCCGGGTGGTGCCTCCATGCCCACCTGTAGCTTTTATACAAACGATGAGTCATAAACCAGAGCGTGAACCATATAGTCATCTCATAAATTTTAAAACCGAGAATTTCTTTGCGGTTCAGTCTTCAAATCTGTAATGCTGGAAATGTTTCGCTTTCATTGCAGTAGATGGATTTCAGGGAAGGAAACTGAGACCTGTCACTTCTTAACAAAGAAGTTAAACGTGAACAACTGCCTAGCGTCCAACGTCTTGGGGACGGGTTGATGTCAACCTGAAAGGTTAAATCTGTCTTTGCCCTTTGCTGGTGAAATGTGGTGATATTTTCCTTTGGAGTGCATTAACATGTCTATTTTCTTCCCCCAAAATTAATAAAAATCTCTTTGTCATGAGGACAAAAGCCGATTCCTCTGAGCTCCCCATTACGGCACTCTGCCATGAGAACGTAGTCCAGCAACTGTGGAGTGTCTGTGGCTTTAGGCCACCGAGCAGACAGTGTTCACGTTGTTACATTCTAGAAGTTTTAGTTCTCGCTGGTGAATGAGTTAACAAATGTCTAAAAGCAAGGCCCTTGCAAACTATTACCATCTTGGATTTAAGTACTGCGGGCAAGTCCAGTGTTGACTGTGACCATTTGAAAAGCCATATCTGTAGTCCAGTTTACTAATTTGGACCAGTGCACATTAATGTTTTCAAAACTTAGCTCAACACATTAAATATGTCATGTCTTGATATGCATAGCCATCTTAGGCATGATAGACTATGTCCAAAAGTTTTTTTTTTAATATTTTTTATTTATTTGTCAGAGAAAGAGAGAGAGAGAGCACAAGCAGGCGGAGGGGCAGAGGCAGAGAGAGCAGCAGACTCCCCACTGAGCAAGGTGCCCAATGCAGCGCTCGATCCCAGAGCCCTGGGATCATGACCTGGGCCAAAAGCAGACACGTAACAGACTGAGCCACCCAGGCATCCCTTTGTCCAAGTTTTTTCAAACTTCGGTCGTATCGAAATTCTAACTGAAAGCATGAAGAAATACAGTTGCTGGGAGATATTATCTGTGTTCTCAGCAGTTATAGGAGGAAACAACATAAACAATCTATTTATTTTCTAGCAACTTGTCCTACAAGAGCTCAGCCTGGTTGTCAACATTCTGGGCAAAATGTTTCTGGTACATTCATAAATGCTTGTTTCTGTCTTATATACTTGTCTGTAGATGTTCTTATAAACCCACCATCTGAAGAGGTTTTGATGCCTGGACAGATTTTTTTTTCGCTTAATGATATAATTGCGTCTCACAGCAGCATTATTTATTTTACTCAAGTTATAAATAAACAAGTTGAACTTTTAATTTTTTTAAATTTCATTTGACTTTGTTGTTGGTAAATCATATTCATTCTGGTAAAACTTACCGTGCCTTGTTCAACCCTGGCATTTCCCCACATGGCCCCACGTGGCATGGGGTGCCCCTTCTCTTGGCATCTGGGAGTATAACGAGTCATCTCTCAGTGGCCATTGTCTCCAGATCTGAGGCTTCAGCATACTTGAATAATGATATGACAATAAACCACACATTTAAAAGCAATGTGGTTCTAGACTTCACATGTAAAGGGACACAAAGTCTTATCTTAGCAACTAGACGTACATCCAAGTCTTGAACTGCCAATAGTTTTATTTTTGTAAAAATGTTCGGTAAGATTTATTTAAATTTCCTAAAGTTGAAATTTTAAAGTTTCATCGTAACAAGTAATTCTGAATATGTATTTTTTCTTTTTTTGAATAAATATTTTGATACTGATTAATTATAATGTGTACATCAGAAGGAAAATAACCCTTAGGAAAATGTATGAAACAAATGTTCATTTGTAAAATTTTTTACGTTACTCTACGTTTTTAAGGAAGATATGTTTAAATTTTGTACATCTTAAGTAAAAGCATTTTTATTTTTAATCCTTTAGCTTGTTGCTGTCAGTAAAACAAACTCTGTAAATATTGATTTTAACAATTCTTTTTTTTTTTAAAGACTTTATTTATTTATGTGGCAGAGAGACAGCCAGCGAGAGAGGGAACACAAGCAGGGGGAGTGGGAGAGGAAGAAGCAGGCTCACAGCGGAGGAGCCTGATGTGGGGCTCGATCCCACAATGCCGGGATCATGCCCTGAGCCGAAGGCAGACGCTTAACAACTGCACTACCCAGGTGCCCCGATTTTAACAATTCTTAAATGATTTTATTGAAATAAAGTCAACCCAACAGGCTTGATGGAATGAACGTAAAGTCATTTATAAATTATTTATGTCTCTATTCTATTACAGTTCCGAGTGTCGTTGGAGCCACAGCACATTCACACGTGTGTAATAATTGTTAAATTCAGTTGCCTTTGGTATTTCAATGACTTTACCCAAGATCGAGACCATAGCTTTACTCTTATTTTTTAATTTTGTCATCATAATGGTATAGTTGTTAAAGTGAAATATAGAACATATATTCTTTGCAAGTTTGCTTGATTTATGACTTAATATTTGGGCGTGTGGTATGCATACTTGCATTGGTGTTCCTGCCTTGGCCCTAGGGTATTAGGAGCAAGTGTCGGACATACCCACTCCAGCCGTCCAGCCGTTCCTCTAGCGGGCATCTCTTTCTCTTCAGTCCTCACACAGGAACTCCCTGGTCCCTTGTCTCCACTTCCATGTCACATCCATGGGACGCTCTTCCCTGGATCCAGGCTCTAGAGGATTACCCTGTTTCATTTTCCTTATATTTTGTATCACTACCCAATATTTTCCAATCTATACCTTTGTTTATTTTCTTTCTTTTCTATCACTAAAATATAGAAATACCCTAGACCAATTAAATCAGAATCTTGGATGTAGGACCCGGGGGACAGTATTTTTCTTACAGTTCTCCACTGTGTGGGGAGGGTGGAGAACCACTGCCCTGGGGTTACTCTTGCTTGCGAGCTCAAGGAAACAGGAACAGAAATGTCCA
The DNA here is from genome assembly GCF_002007445.2 of Ailuropoda melanoleuca. Lineage (NCBI taxonomy): Eukaryota > Metazoa > Chordata > Mammalia > Carnivora > Ursidae > Ailuropoda > Ailuropoda melanoleuca. The sequence goes on along the minus strand of NC_048232.1, from coordinate 6,115,649 downwards.
GGGAAGCCTTGTTTGGGAACACAAAAGTAAATAAATACATGAAAAGGGACTGAAATACACAACACCAGGAAAATGGAGATGTAAATCTTAGCATATTCATAAAGTATCATAAATACTCCACATCAGTTAAAATAAATTACCTTGAGCTACATAAATCAACATGGGCTAACTCCCCCAAACACAAGTATGAAAAGTAAGTTAGGGGACGATAGGCACGGTATACAGTAGTGTTTATTAAAAAGCTAAGAAACATGCAGAATACTGCATAATTTATGGATACATACATTGGCAAGTAAATTCACTTTTTAAAAAAATTCCTAGGATGATTAACATCAATTTCATGAAAGTGGTTATTTCTTGAATGGAAGAGTTACAAGGATTAGGGAAGGAAAACAGGAGCTTGATGCTTTGTTTAAATGTTCCATTTAACAGAGTTTATTCTCTCTGCTTTTCTGTGTCCTTGAAACAGGTGGTAATTTACAAGAGGCGATTTGACAGTGTTTTTGGAGATGCCACAGAGCTTCTTCACCACAAAGTTTTGGTGAATCTTTCGGGCTTTTTCACATTCTGTGACTGCTGTTGTCTTCACTGGCTCCTAACTCCATCTCGATAACCAAGAATACAAAGAAAACGTGCGAACCATCTGGGTCCTCTTGGCACTTGAATCAGGAAGTTTTGTCCCTGCCATCTTGGAGAGCGTTGCAGCCTATTTAAATTCTTCCATTCTCCGAAAAGTTCAAAATACTATTTTTATCCCCTCGCCCAAGGCTCACTCATTAATCCATTTGCTTATTTATTCAATGAGTATCGGTGGAACAGACTTAAAAGGCGGAGAGACGTGGGTAGGGTTCTCTTCTGGGACACGCTTTGCTTACCTTGGTCCTCGGTCTCTCCCACCTTCGGGTCTGAAATTAAAATATTACTTCTGTTGTGTGGGTGGCGGGGTTATTTCCAAGAACTCAAAGAATTTCACAGTTAGAGTGTCTTTCATATGTATCTCCTCACCCATTTCATGATATGTGATCTCACGTCCTCAAAGGCCCCCCCACGCCACCAACAGGGCAGTGTGAAGAGGATCGGGCAGAGTGGCACAGGAACGGACCCACAAGCAGGGGGCGGCTGGGTCCCACTGTGCCTCTCTGGACAGTCTCGGACATTTGTTATGATTTACAACAGTTCAGGTTTCTGGAGGACCCGGATTGGATCTCACCCTTGACCACACGTGGGTCCAACCATTCCATGATTCAGGTTTTCACTTCTGGTCATTCCACTGACTTTCTGTTTCCCACTGTTGGGTACTTGGTATCCCCCCACCGACTTGAGACATTTAGATTATTGGATGGTATCCTCCCCTTGTCTAGTTCTCAATCTGCTTAGCTTTCAACTAGCTGCGAGTACACCCTTGTGCTGTATTTTTAGCTTTCAGAAATATGTGGAAAAGGAACACTTATTTAAAAAAAAAATCACTCCGATTCCAGTTATTCCTCAAATTCTTAATTACGTTCTCCCACCCACCCCAAAAAGAAGCTCCAAGTAGTAAGCCACACGAGCCTTCCTAAAGAGAGTTGATGTGCTGTCCCCACAGCTGAGTGAGATATGCGTGTACAAATTAGATGGAACCCGTGAAATTACAGTTTTAGGAGGGGTGAGGGATGATTCAAGTCAAAGACTTACTTTTCATTCACGTGTGAAAGAAAACTTCTTAGGATTAAATTGGCTGGAGGGAAATGTCATGCCAGCATGTGTAAAATGACAAGGGACAGCTGGCTAGAAAGGCATAAATCAGAAAGCAGCCTCACCTCCTCCTTGTGGGAATTGCCACCAGAATGCTTATAATAGCTTTCTGTTCCCCAGCTCCGTCAGGAATACCAGTGGGTCTTGAAATGAAATCCCCACTGTGGACCGATCCGAAGCAGCCCCGTGGGCTCTCTTAGAGGAAGCCTGGACACGGGGGTCTCGAGGGTGGGGTGCACCGTGCTGGTGTCCGGACTCTCATAGTAGGTTTGCCTGGAGACAATGGGGCCTTTGGAAGCCGTGGCGAGGGCTCCGGTGTTGAAATGGCTCCGTGGGCAAACTAGGGTCTTCAGTTACCACAGAGGGAACCCAGAGCTCAGAAAAGCAGACTCCCAGACCAGCATGTGAGCCAGGTTCTGAGCTCCCCCAGCATCGCTTTAGCTCCCCAGCTCTTGGTTTCCTCCCTCTCGAGATCCAGGCCGGGCAATCCCAGCGGGATGTTCATCCCATATTCCAAACTGTGGTGCTAAGTGCAACTTCGGAGTTCAACTAAACCCCACACCCACTCCTCTAAAGCTGGAGGGAAGGCTGATTTTTAGATGAGCGACATGGAGTCCCCAGAGATTTCCAATCCATTGGACTTTGTTCTCTTTGATGAGCGAAGTGAGCTGTGGCTCGCCCGTCTTCCGTTTCCCTATCATCACCCTCTATATGCAATGGTGGCGAGGGCTCGCTGGGTTCTTGTTCAGTGGCTCTGCGTCTTCTCTGCCCGGGGCCCAGGACGTCACCAGCCCTATTCTGGAAAAGGGCGGTGCACAGACTGGGCTGGGGAAGGGGCTTCTTCTGTGTGGGCGGCTCGGCTGGTTGGCTTGGTTTGCAGCTGTGCAGACGTCGGGGAAGGAGAAGAACAAAGTTCAGGAGGGAGGGGTCCGGGGAAGGCAGAGAGTCTCCTCGCTCCGTGCGTCTCCTGATCGTAATGCAGCTCCAGCAAAGCAAGCGCGAAGACTGAACTGGGCCCGGGACTCCTCCCGCACCACCCTGGGNGGCCTGGGACTCCTCCCGCACCACCCTGGGCGTCCCAAGGAAGCAGGTGCTCTTCCTGCTCTGTGATGGCTGGAGAANCCCGGGACTCCTCCCGCACCACCCTGGGCGTCCCAAGGAAGCAGGTGCTCTTCCTGCTCTGTGATGGCTGGAGAACAGAGCAGAGGAATACAGCTTCCATGCCCTTTGCGGGCGGGTAGCAGGCTGGGAGCAGGGGTGCCGGCTGGGGGCGGCTCTTGCCCTGAGTCTGCGGTCCTTCCCTTTGGCGATGCTGGCCCGCTTGCTGTGCGGAAGGACGAGGGAGGGAAAGAGGGGAGGCGCAGGGCTCTCCTGCCAGTAATGTCTCCTGATTGCCATTTGTCCTTCCCCTAATTCTTGTGGAAGGCTGCAGAGAGGGGACCCGGGCTTCCAGGTCCACCCCGCACCTCTCGTCCCCGCCGGTGGCTCCCATCTTCCCCTTGCACACCCATTTCATCGCGGTGTTGGCAACCGCGGAGCAAAAGCAGCTGTTTGCCTTGCTGACTTTCCTTCCAGTGGGCTGTCGACATATGTACTGTTTGCCGTTGCTCTGGGGCAAAACGTTTAGGTTTGATTAACTCGGTTTTAAAACACGCCATCCGTGGAGGCCCTAATTCTAGTAGATTTATCTGCCAAGTCAGTAGCTTCCGAGGAATCGCGTGGCTCCTAGATGGAAAGTTTAGAGGCTGTGTCCGAAATCCGGCGAGAAGAGAAAAGGCAATTAGATGAGGTGTTTTATTTGGTATGACCCGAAGTGCGGGTTGTCTCTTTAAGGGCTACGGATCATTCTACGGGAGGGCTTTTAAGTGGTGTGATTCCAGGAGGAGAACCCATCTGCATTCAGATTCTGACCAATTATGTTCTCAATCAGTTTATCTTTCTTAGGTTTTAAATACTTTTGTATTAAAAAAAAACTTTTAAATGTAGTTTTATGATGTCTCAAGGACTGCTGCTGAGCCTGAAGCCAGAATAGAACACACAGAATACATTTAAATGAATTACAAAGTGTATTATACTCCGAAAATCAGCATTAAAATGCACATTAATTTTTGCAGCTCTTAAATACTCCGGTTGCTGAGGAACTGCCTTCATTCTATAATTGAAATAGCTCTTCAGATGCAATTTAGTTGCTGATTGGTTTTTAAGTATTTTTAAAAGCTAACAGCTCAGATAGAAGAAGGTGGTATACCCTTGAGTTTTAAATAGGAACACGGATGTCATCGTGTGGGGGACACGTGCGGCCATCGGAAACCACGTGCATTGTCTTAGAGAAGGGGTGCTCCTCCCCGAAGGTTGTCACACTGTTAACTGTTCGGGAAAACGCAGAGTTGGCCTGACATCAAATCGAAGCCCGTAGTTACGAGGGAGTTTCTCCTCTGGGTGAATTTATGAACTCCGCTCCCTAATTCATGCACTCCATACTTGCTTCTCTAGCCTTCTGTTGCGCGCCCCCCGCCCCCCGCCACGGCTCCTCATCAGTTTCAAGAAATGTCAAGCAGGAAAAGAAGAGGCAAAACACCAAAGCAAGTCCGCGTTGACATTCACCGGCAGGTAAAGACCTGCAGATGACAAGAGCTTGAAGCAGAAGGCCCAGGTCCCGTGTTGAATACTCGCAGATTTTATTTTTTGGCTAAGCCGGGCAACAAAGGGTCACTACAAGCGGGCTGTGTCCCCATAGCAACACTGGATACCTTCAAGATAAAGAAATAATCTAGGGATTCTTAGCCCTGTGTCTGCCTCTTTGATATGAATAGGGCTGTTTTGACCTTGTTGTGGGAAAAACAATTAGCATGGGGGAGATAATTAGTCCCATTCCTCAATTCCCCACTCACTGAGGGACAGGGGTCAGCTCACGCACGTCTGGTGCTCTTTCTTCGCTAACAGTAGTATTGCTGATGTGAAAGAGGATTTCACAACGGAGCAAGCAGGCCTAGCGACAAACGCCTTTTTTCAAAATAGGGACAGGAGGCCCTAAGGGAGGAGAAATTCATGCATATGCTCATTGGAGAAACCAGGAACTTTTTGAAAACCTCCCAGCCAGCTGCAAGCCCTCGGCCTGGACTTCACCCCATTCTCACCATGACACCTGGATCGGCAGCTTCCTTCGCTTTGAAAGGAGCCCATGAGACTCGATAAGTTTTCATCCCTCCTGTGCGTGTTGCCCCAACCAGTCCCAGTCAGCTCAGCTGCGATCCCCGTTTGGCATAGAGGACCTGAGTGAGACCCGCATTCGTAGCTTTCTGCCTTCACAATCACGCCTCTGCGCCCCCTCCACCTTGTCTTCCTTAGAACAGGAGTCAGGTTTCTACCCAAGTCTAACATCTCCGGAAGTACAATTCTAATTGCCAGAATAAATTCCTGGTGCCTTAAAGGTTCAGTAAATTCTTTCTCAGTCAACACGGACATATTGTTGGGCTGTCCTAAAGCTGGCAGGCTGGAAAACCGCAGACTCTATGTGGGTGTATAGTGCATTGCTAGTAGTGAGTTCTGGGGATCGAGATGGAGGAGGAGGACTCCAGTGAACTCACAGAAAGGGAACCTCGAAAGCCTCGGGATCCTCGGATCACTGCATCAAACCTGCCTGTAGACAGTGGGGGGCCAAAGGCAGGCCATCCCAAGACGGGGCACTTGGCATAAAGACTATTTTGAGTTAAAAGCAATCAAGACCCAGTAGCTTCAGGAAAAACTCTTTACCTCCCCCACAACTGCCTACAAAGAGTTTAGGTAGAGGCCCTGCTCCAGGAAGAGGGCTATCGCCCCAGATATCTGCATTATGCTAGGAAGCAGGTATGGTGGACAGGGAGGAGCCTAGCGAGGCCTGTTCCAGCAAAGTCCTCCCATTGCCCCCTGGTTTCTGAGTGGGCCAGCTAACATTTGTTTACCAAATGCTTGCTCTTTTGCATTTTCCTATGAATTGCAATCTTTCCCTTTGAAGTCCCAGACCCCTACCCCCTTCTCCTTAGTTCAGAATGACTTATACACCTCATTTTGCCTGACTGTGAAATTTCCATGTCTGTGTGGATTCCCGGTATGTACGCTGTTAAATTGGATTTTCTCCCGTGAATCTGTCTCATGTCAATTTGATTCTTAGTTCAGCTAGAAGGACCTTGAGGGGACAGGAATCTTTCTCCCCGACATCAGGAATAGACCCAGATTCCGAGTCAGATTCACTGTCCTCTGTGAATTCTGTCTCTCTGTTTAGGATCCCAGACAGAAGTTGAGAAGGTAAATTGTAGGTTATGGGAAAAACCTGCTGTTTGTGCTTTGTTCCTACCGATGGCATGTCCGGAGCCCCAAAGTAGAGATGATGGCATTTAACTACCATGTTATCGTGTGGCAATTAGCTTCCTCCTTGATATTCCTTTTAATCTTCACAAAACCCTACGAAGTAGATACTATAAAGATCTCCTTTCATAAACAGGGACACTGAGGCCTAACGTGGTAAAGCAATGTGCTCAATCTTGTATCATGACATATATTGTACTGTGTATCGTACTGTATGGGGTGGCAACAAATGGCCTGCTGTGACGTCTTTAACTTAAAGAACATTATGCATCATTGCATAGATTGCGAAGAATTCATTACAAACTATCTCTTTCTCTGTCTCACTCACATGAGCTACAGTCTCTACCGAAAGCCATGGGTTGTTAAGAAAAGCCATCCAAGTGTGAAGAAGGGAAGGGAGAAGGGATTTCAGGTAATAGATTTCTCTTTTTTCTGTCTGTGATAGGTACGGCAATGTCTAGTCTCTTCGTCTTAGGAAAAGAAAGTTACACAAAGAAAAATGTGTCCTAAGTCCATTAAGAGAAAAGCAAACTCACTCCGGATCAGAGATCTTACGGAGACACGCAGAAATGGATCGCCTTCTAGTGGTGTGATTATCTAATTCTCGGAAACAGATCATTATCTAAATTATACTGTCAAAATCTGTATGAAATATGCAGAGACACCCATGGGGCCCCTCTGTAAAAGGCTCAAAGGAAGTTTAAAAAATGAGCACATTATAGCCTATTTTCCTTGAAAATATGTGGACGGCCCCTGGAGAATGAATTTTAAACAACTCCCCCAATCTCTAGGTATCAAATTCTCCCTCTGCCTCTCCAGCTGAAATTCTCCCAATCAGGTTGCCTTTCTCTTTCCTAATCACGCAGGGTCTGTAAGCTTAGAAAACCAACCAACCAACCAACAAAAACGAAAGGGGAGTTGCAAAAGGGCGGGGATTAGGAGGCTGTGGGATCTTTATAACAAGATCTCTTTCTTAATAAAAAGATCTCTCCTTTTATGATGGAAGACCCCAGGCCCTTGGTAGACACATGCACCAGGAGAGGGAATACACCCCAGGAAGCACGAGACAAGGGCTGTGATAAGTATTTCTCAGAGCTGTGGTCCCTGGCGCTGAGCACAGGTCCCCTCCCTTGGATCTGACATGTGTTGTCTGCTGCTGACAAGCGGCTGGGCTGAGCCGCTGGAATCCTGCAGAATCTCAGGGCTGCTGTTGCGTCCCTCGCCGTCAGGGCCAGGCGGGCTGTGGAGACATCTCCAAGGAGCGGAGGGAAGGCAGAGCGGAACTGACTCGCCCCACAGAGGGAGGGGTGGGGAGGACACCCAAACATCTGCAGTCAGGATTTGCGTTCAGAGAATCCTGGAAAGTCTATTTTCTATGCATGGTGGGGCATTCATGGTTTCACACAGTGTGAAAGGTTTAAAAGCCCTGTGTGTAGCTGTTCTAACATAGATCTGTGAGGCAAGATTGCCAGCCTGGCATTAAAGAGAGGGACAGACAAGAGAAGAGAAAGAAGAAAGAAAGAAGAGGGGGACAGGTGCCCACACTGGGGATGTCCACGGGAAATAAACCCTAGACCCACCTGCCGTTGCCTCCAGATGTTTCCGAGGAAGGTGCAAGCTCTTAATTGCGCGTGGGATGCACTAGAAATTGTCTTTCTTGGAAATCCAAGGGATTGCTTCCGTTCCCATTGGTGGTTGGCTTCCTGGCCTGCCTGCCGGCACCTTCTAGAAAGCTTTCCCAAATCACCTGACGCCTGGGCCCCACCGCTGGAGATTCGGATCTCATGTGTTTGGGGTTAGCATTTTTTTGTTGGTTTGTGTTCTAAAATTCCTCCGTTGAGTCTCTGAGCAGCCCTCGCTGAGAGCTGCTCGTCTTGACGTACGGACATCTTTTCAAAACCTGCCTTGATTACCTTTTCTTTGGGAGATGTTTTAGGCCCTTTTCTAGTTTTAAGTGGAATGTCAGATCCCAGTTTAATGAGCTGGAATGACAAGCTTCCCAAGGAGAAGCCCTGACTCAGACTGGAGGTATTTCTGTGTTTCATCATTTCTAAGGTAGACATTCCCCCCCCACCCCCGCTTAAAAGCAGCGGAAAGCAGGATGCCTCTTCTGATGTGCTGTGTGTTCAGTCGCGGTGGGACCAGGCAGCAGTTCCAGGGAAGCCACCACTGCTGTTACCCACACCATCTCGTTCACACCTCCTCTTATCTCGGCCACTTCAACTGTGTTCTGTGAATCGCTGTCACCATATGTGTTTAATGGTTTAATGGGTGCTTAAAATGTCTCATAGAAGGATTACACGATGCTTTGGCATTCGCACGAGAAGTTATCGAGTACAAAGAAAGACAGAAGGAGGCACAAAATTTGGTATTAGGAACTCAATTGTGTGTCATGAAAGGAATGGCTGTAATTCCTTCTGTGCTTGCCAAGCCCCAACCAATGCTTTCTGGAATCTCAAGGAGGACACCTACGTGCAGAGGGAGCGGGGATGCCTGTCACCCCAGGCAGGCAAGGAAGTCTGAAAACAAATCCCAGACCATAGTGGAAGCACTTCTATGTTTCATTTTTTCAAAGAGCTGTATCATCGATGCTTATAATGCCACAAATGACAGCGTCATGGACAAGGCTGTCCATCAGTGACGGAGTTAAGATGTAATATAAATCATCAAGTCCTGAATATGAAGAAATTTTAGAAATTTCCGTGTGGGCATAATTTTTTTTCCTTAGTAGCGCGTACAATAATTGTGTGTCTTGTAATCAACTGGTATCTAAGATTTGATGCAACCACAGGATATCAGTTCTCTGCTAGCCAACACAGGGAGGGAGCATCGTTTCCCGATGACTCAGCTGTGCTGTTCTTAGAGATGAACTAGAGTCCGTGGCCAGACTGATGCTGTCCCAGAATACGCATCTGTAAAGATTCACAATGTAAAATACTGTAAAAACTGAGTAGCGTGTTTCCCCAAATAAGTAACTGGAACTCCTTGGGCATCAGAGTCCTCATATAAGGCACAAAGGCATGAAAACAAAAAATGGTTTCCAAGGACCCAGCTCCACCACAACTTGAGGCAAGAAAGGGCTGAATTAAGAGTAATGGGGCCCAAATCAAGAAAGGAGAGACACAAGCCTAGACATGTTTTATTTGGAAGAGCCGATCAAGCCCTCTCAGCATCATGCCAGGACGCTGTCCACTGCTCATTCACTCACCCAGCCAGTGAGTGAGTGCGTGGACCCCACATGCCAGGAGGACAGGGGAGGGGAGGTGAGCACGAGGCGGACTCTGGCCTCTTCAAACTAGGGGGACAAGGGGATTTTACTGCTTCTGTGGGGGCAGCAAACAGCGCTTTTAGAGCCAGAATCTTACTTTGAACAGAAATTAGTTCCCTACCTATACAAATGGGCAAGGAAAACATCCCGAGCTCCGTACTGATGTCCTCCCTCCCCGCACTGCCATCCCCAGAGGAACATAGAGAAGCTGAGAGATCAGAGAAATGGGGACACCGTGATGTTTATTCTTGATGAATCCCCAAGGAAAAGTGTCCAGGAGGGTTTCTATAGAAGGATGTGCCCTCAGAGCCTGTGAGTAGGAATGATAGAAGGAATCGGGGTCCCAGTGTTTCCTGCGGGCAGCGTACCAGCTCTGACAAAGCCAGGTCACCCCCGCTAGCCGGAACAAACGGTCGCTACCTTCAACGGGTTTAGGCTGGTAAATTGCTCCTGACTTGTCTCGTGTTCGAACAAACGAACCACGAGACATCTGGATTCCCGGGGAAGCCCCAGCTCAGCCCGATGGCAAATTCCAATGTTAAGTGAAACCTTCCACTAGGACTACTAGGACAATTTGCATTTAATGGCCTTTAGAAGGGATTCATTTTTCCCCTTCAGCAAAGTAGCCTTTCACTTTTGATAATGCCATGTAATCTTTCTCCTGTGTTTAAAGGAATTGAAAGAGGACTTGGTTTTTGTGAGATGGTGTTGCAGTCCCGGGGGAGGGGATCTGTGTCCGGGAGAGCAAGCTGGTGGGGAGGGCACCGGGCTTTCTCCTTGGGGCTCTGGGGCCAGACAAAGGTCCCTGGCTGAATGGGTGGCAAGTGTCAACGACTCAAGAGTCAATGACTCAAATGAGTCAAAACAAAGCACGTTCTCTAGATTTTTTTTTTCCTGGATGATGACAGATGTAATTAGCCGTAATCTACCCTGTTCTGCTTCATTGTCTCATCTCCTCTTGCTCCTACAGAATTTGCCCTCGACTCAGCAATGACTATTTTGATCTTTCCGGATATCTTGTTACAGAACATTATGGTTACTAATGGAAAACGAGGCCACTTGTGGATAGATGTTACACTAATATTTGTTGCTAACGACATCTCCTAGGCTCTTAGGAGAAGAGGGGTCCTGTCCTCTTATACATGGACATTATCCTCTAATTCTTTAGTATTCTCCCCTCCTGGAGAAAGCAATCGAAGGAGCCCAGACAATCCACGCACACGCTTTGTTAAAAGTGATGCTTTTTGTAGGTGTATTGGCTCTTGTGAGTGTGTGTGTGCGTGCGTGCACATGTGCGTGTGGACTGGAAAGCTTCGAAGACTACGTGCCAAAGAGGGATCGGGGCAGCGGGAGATAAGCGTTTGTGATTTCATTACACCAGTACGTGGCTATGGTAGACACATACTTTAATAAATAAAAATTAATATAAAAAGGGAAGGGTAGGCCCCCAAGCCAGTTTTAGAGAAAACTTGCCCTTGTCGATTTCGAAATATATACTCATGGAAGCCCCTCAGCAGGGCCTGAGTAAGGGAGGATAACTGAGCAGGGACACCGGCCCCACTCTGTGCTGGCCTCTATGACCGCCCCTCAGAGCCAATGCACTCCTTGTCCAGATGGGGAGACGATGGCTGCTGATTTTGTAGTAAGGGTCTGATGTCTCACACGCTAATTATATTGACTCGTAAGGACGCGTCAGAGCTCCTTGCACGTTCAGCACCTCCACACCGGCCTTTTGCAATCTTCCACCAACACTTTGTCATGGAGCAGAGCCCTTCAAACACCTCACTGTAAGCGTGGCAGGTCTTTTTGTTAAGAAAAAGAAAGGGAGGGTGTGTTCAAAGCTCTGAACTTTCTAGTGCAGTTTATCTGTTCGGTCTCATCTGGTGTGGCATGAAGTCACTTTAAATCTCTGTTCAAATATCTGTCTCTAAATTATTTTGCAAAGCTGTATTTTGTGTAAGGGAGAAGGAAAAGCCTTTCTAAGAAGCGGATTCACTCTAAATCTGTATCAAAGATCAATGTCATCAGAGGTTGGGACCAGAGGCTTCATAGGGCAACTGGAGATAAGCGGTGGAAAATTGTTTATAAATAAGATATTGATCAGAAGAGTGAGTAGCGACTTGGATATTGGCCTGGGAAACAGAAAACGCAATCCCTAAACAGGGAAGCACGGTAATGACAGGGCAATCTCTCACCAGTGGGATCAGACACATGGATGAAATACTCGGTGGGGGCGGAGGATACTCCTTCCATACCTTCCTGCTTCTGCTTGGACCCCATGAAAAGAAGAGCTCGGGGACTAGGACCCAGAGAGAGGAGAGGAGGCCAGTGGACTGTCCCCAACTGACCAAAGAACTCCCTACAGAGGAACACACAGGGACGTGAACTCCTGTGACATTCGCTGACCTGGGGGACACGTCGCAGCTGGCGACCTCTAAAGGACAAAAGAAAATCAGGAGGTTTAGGAATTTCTCTTTAGGGCACTGTCAAGGGTTAAAAGAAATAAAGAACTGGGCACAGAGCCAGCTACGTGATGCATGGGACCCAGTGCAAAATGAAAATGCGGGGCCCCTTGCTCAAAAAGCAGGAAAAAAGTGTCATTAAAGCCACTACAATGTAAAGCTCTTTCTTTTCCTCCGCGGTCTCTCTCTCGACTTCTCATGATGTTTTTTGTATTATTATTATTTGCTGTTTAATGTTGATCTAAGTAAAGAAAAATTAAAAATTGAAATTATTAGCATGAGTTGCAGCGTTCGTTTTTATACTGTGCAGGCCAGTTTTAAATACGAATACCCGTGCACTTAATTCACATGCAGAATCAGTGCGATTACACAGTTCGTATTTCATAGCTTATACATTCATACGGGTCTTTTTTTTCTTTTTTTCTCAACAAAACAGTATGAGGGGAGAAAAAGCCGTCTTTGACGTCTGGGAACTGGATTTGGCGTTCACAGCTTGGTCTCGGTGTTATTGCAAACAGATCGGACGCTTACACTCAAGACCTAAGAACATTTCTGGGGCGCCTGGGCGGCACAGCGGTTATGCGTCTGCCTTCGGCTCAGGGCGTGATCCCGGCGTTATGGGATCGAGCCCCACATCAGGCTCCTCCGCTATGAGCCTGCTTCTTCCTCTCCCACTCCCCCTGCTTGTGTTCCCTCTCTCGCTGGCTGTCTCTATCTCTGTCAAATAAATAAATAAAAAACCTTTAAAAAAAAAAAAGAAACTTTGTCTTGGAAAAAAAAAAAAAGACCTAAGAACATTTCTGTTCTCCTGTTGGACATGATCTCACAGAACGTCCCCTCCAACCAGGTCACCGTGCCGCCTCTTGCTGAATGAATGACGCTAGGGCTTTCTTTACCTGTTCCAGCTGTAGCCTCACTCGACCCTGCCCTTCCGATAAGCAAGATTTATTAAGATACCCACTCACCCAGTTGCCCCAGTTTTGTGCCAACATCCAATCTAGAACACTCCTCCGTTTCCATAGATCCTCCCCCAAGTCACCCAGCCAGAGCCCCGGTCCCATAGCGGGTCCTCACGCCCTCTTACCAAGCCCGCCCCTGAGCCCCACCGGCAATGCGAATTCCTTGCTGTGGCTCGTAGTAAACCCGCCTTGTTAAAGCTGCAGGTGTGTCCCTGGGAGGTATTCAGCCCCAAAGCAACTCAACTGCTTTTATTCTGCTTTTCGACACGCACACATTCTAGCAACACTATCCACCTGGAGCCTAGGATGGGGAGCAGAGCGTGAAAGGAGCTCTGGGGTCCTAGCCGTCCCCTCCTTCTGCGGTGTCACTGCTGGTGTGCGTGGCGCCCTTCCAGGGAACTAACATGCTAGGAGGATACGGTAGGATTCCGCAGTTGCTCCTAATTCTTCGAGCGCCATTGCTTTCTTTCTGCATTAGAGGCCAAGTTCTTTTCCACACGGAAAGAGTGGCCCCCTTGGGGCTGCTTCCTTCCTTACAGATGGAGAGGGGTGACAGTTTCCTGCTCACGCGCCTGCTCCATGGTCCATCAGACCTCAGTGACCAAACACCTGTTCAAAGACGTTCGTAGGAACGGCGACACAGATTCAGCACATTGTTAGCCAAGCAGGAAGCCCTTTTTTACGGGCGCCACGCAAAGGCCCAAATTGTCTGCCCATGAGGTTGGCCCTGCTGGGGAATGGACTGAAGACGGCCTCGGAGAGCCTGATCAGTGCTCAGTGACTTGCACTCAAACACTTACTCTTAACCTTTGGCTCAACCTGTCACATCTGAGGCCATAAAACAATCCCACCAATGACACAGAATAGCGATCCATGGGGCAGCCTGTCTTGTCTGGGAAGATCCCATCTCATTCCCACACCACTGTAAGAATCACTGTCCTAAAAAACACTGGACTTTTTTCTTTTTTTTAAGTTCAGCTACGATAACATTTTATTTGGGGGTATTCTTAAGTGTGGAAGAATTATGATCACGGTCTGGTTTCAAAGCTATAACCCAAGTTATCTATGGGCACAGAACACAGCAAACTTCATTTCATTTAACACTTCACACTGAATATTTAGTGAGTATTTATTCAGAAGTCCTAAGGGCCAGGCGCTGTCGATGAGCTGTGAATTCAGGGATGTGGCTCCCCCAGGCCCTGCCGTGAGCTTCCCCAAACCCAGAGAGGGCCTGCCTCTCACAGGGAAGGCCTCGTCTCAAGATGGGAGCACCAAAGCCACTTCATAAATAAGAGATAACATATGTTATACAGAGAACTTAAAAAATAATTCCATTTTTGGGGCGCCTGGGTGGCTCAGTCGTTAAGCATCTGCCTTCGGCTCAGGGCGTGACCCTGGTGTTCTGGGATCGAGCCCCACATCGGGCTACTCCTCTTGGAGCCTGCTTCTTCCTCTCCCACTCCCCCTGCTTGTGTTCCCTCTCTCGCTGGCTGTCTCCCTCTCTGTTGAATGAATAAATAAAATCTTTAAAAAAAAATTCCACTTTTACCAAGGACAGAAAGGAGGGCAATTCTGACAACAACTGTGAGATGGCCTTGCCTTCGGTGAAGAATGTCTCCCTCAGAACACACACGGGGAGTGTCGTAAGGGTTCATCAGAGCTCACTCTCTTCACCACCTGCTTATGGATTCTGGAACTCCAGGTCAGCACCCCTCAACAGAAATGGAATTTGAGTCACAAGTGTAATTTTGAGTTTTCCAGGAGCCACATTAAAAAAGTTAAAGGGAGGGGCGCCTGGGTGGCTCAGTCCGTGAAGCGTCTGCCTTCGGGTCAGGTCATGATCCCAGGGTCCTGGGATCGAGTCCTGCATCGGGCTCCCTGCTCAGCGGGGAGTCTGCTTCTCCCTCTCCCCCTGCTCATGCTCCTTCTCTCTCTCCAATGAATAAATAAATAAAATCTTTTAAAAAATAAAAAAATAAGAAGTTAAAGGGAATCGGTAAAATTCATATAAATATTCTATGTAAACCAGTGTAGCCTAAATATTACCTTTTCAGCATATAATCCATATAAAAATCATGAATGAGATAGCTACCTTCTTTGACCTTCTATCTGGTGTATATTTCGCTCAAGCACCCCACAGTTCAGCGGGGCATGTTTCAGAGGCTCGGAAACCACACACGGCCAGCAGCTGCCATAATGGGCAGGAGCCCGTTCGGTGTCACAGCTACAGGGTCTGAATGAAGTGACAGTCATCGTTGCGGCTCCTAGACAGAGAGAAGTGGGACAATGATTGGAAACTCAGCATTGGTACAATTAGATACACGGCATTATAGGAAACAAAGCTAAGATTCTAAGGTAAAGTGTGACCAAGAAAGTCAATGTGATTTAAGAACGAGTTGCTAACACAGGGTGAATACCTCAGCTGAGGCTCAGGGCCAAGGTCAGAGAACTCAAGATGGGTTTGAATATTAAAGGAGACCAGTAAACCCGGGGCGACAGACCATTTCTGCCTCATGGACTTGATTGCTCAACCAATCATATTTTCCTTGGGGGGAGGTGGTGCTCTTTCCTGGACAGCAACTTTCGTCACCTGTTTGGCCACTTCACTAAGATATTAGTCTCAATCTCCCACCCTGGTCATCTTTGAGTTGGGGACGGGGCTCATTTGACACCCCCATAGTTCTGCATCCCTTTCCGGACTCCAGTTCCCAGTATTCCCACCACAGAAATTTGCCACTACCGGCACCGAAATGTTCGCACTGCACAGAGCCGGGGATTCGGAGCCTGCCAGGAGTAAAGCCCATCGTGTAACTGCGTCCGATTTCCACTTGAAAATTACTTTGCAGGAAAACGGCACTGAGCCCGCTCTCCTTTCTGCCAGCGGATTTCCCCTGGCTTATGATGATGCGGGAGAGCCCGGGGTTATGTTGAGAGAGAGAGGCTCCAGATAAAACCATGTCCTGGTTTACATTTCTGAGCTGACAGACCCCGCAGCTGAGATAGAAGATTGGGGGACGGACTGGGGAAATGGGCTGGATTATTGCATTAACCCAGGGAACATTTTGAACGGAGACTTTCATAGGGTGATCAATAATTCAGAGCTACCCATTTGTGAGTCTGGGCAGATGACATTTATTTTAATAGGCACTCTCTTGGAGGGGGTATGAGATTTTACTTAAAGTGTGCTTTTTTTTTCTTTTTTAAGCACTCAACCGCCTTTGCTTATTTACCTGTAGTTGTGCGGTGTTGCTCTTGTCTTTAGTCCTTCTCTGTGGTGCAAATTTCAGAAATCTAAATCCTGGGACCTCTGTCCTTCTCTCTTCTCCGTACCCTGCCTCCACCCCAGCTCTGCACCTACTTTGTCTAAGACATTTAATTTAATTGTGCCCGACTAGTTTTGCTCCTAGAAATTTATAATTTGCTTTACATTCATTTTACTTTTCTCTTTCTGAATCTCTGGGCTTTTGTTTTCCCCCTTTTTATAGGCTTCCCTGACATTACTTGCTAGATTTTAAAGATTCTGAGGTTAAAGATGGGGCCTTTCATTTGTTATTGCTACGTTCTTCCAACTCCTGCCACCATTCCTCCCATTTGTTGTTCCTGCAGATGGGGATGGACTAACCACCACCCGAGGGCCAAATCTGCCCTCCATCTGTTTTTATCAATAAAGCTTTATTGGAACAAAGCCACTCTCCTTGGCTTCTATACTGTCTCAGGCTGCTTTCATGCTGCAATGAGGAGTTGAACAGCTATGAACTGTCCAGCCCACCAAGTCTAAAATATTTATTCTCTGCCAGTTTCTGGAAAAAGTTTTCCGATCTCTGCTGCAGACTTATGTCCCTCAGTTTTCTACATCCCCCATAGAATGAGCATGAAGCTAGAACATGCCGGTGGCGTACTCGTGAAGCAGAAAATGACTCCAACTCCCACTGACTGTGTCACCTCCTGGGGAATTCCCGGACCCACCCAGATCCTGGATTTCCTCATTTACAAAATGGGAACTATAATATCAACCTCACAGAGCTGTTAAGATAATTACCTGAAAAGGGGGCACAGCATAGTCCTGGATGGGGAAAATAAAATAATCATGATAAAAATGAATGACTTAATAATAATGACAAGGATATTCATCATCATTACCAATTGTATCTTCTTGCGCTGCAAGAAGAAACCCTCAAATAGATGCTTTCCAGAATAACTCTCCGGGGAAGCCCATCAGACCCAGGAACATGTTGCTGTTGGAGGGTTTTGTAGGGAACGCTAGTTGCAGGGCCCAAGCCTTCTTCCCTCACCCTGCACTGAGGAATCCTTATCTTGGTCAAGGCCAACAGCAGCATCGCCATTCTGAAGCCTGCCTGATACTCAGCGTATAAATAAGGCGGTGTTTGCCTGAAGTCAAGTTCATTGTGGCCATCCACTCGGACGTGACTCAGGTGCTGTAGCCGTCAGCGTCCCTGGAGGTCTCTTGTCACACTCACTTTTCCTGTAGAATCATAATGTGACAACTGCTTGTTTTCACTTCGATCTCTCCGGCCTCAGCAGGGAGAACTAGGCATGCACACTCCACGTCCACTGGTTGGGTTGTCTGTTTGATGGGCTTTCTTAAAACCCCTTTCTGAATACCCACTGTATTAGTCTGGGTTCTCCGGAAAAACAGAACTGATAGGAGATATATGTCTGTATATTTCTTTCGATCGATCGATCGATCGATCGATCGATCTATCATCTATCTCTCCATCTATCTATCATCTCTCTCTCTCTCTCTCTCTCTCTCTAATAATAGCTATGGAGGTTGACAAGCCTAAGATCTGCACATTGTAGACCCAGAGTTTCTGATCTTGGAAAAATTCCTTATTTTGGAGCTATTAAAATGATATTGCAGATGTGTAGCTCTGGACAATACTTTTACTACGCTGATAGTGAAAAAGAAGGCTCGAAGACAAACCAACCAGCCAACAGCCAGTATGACATGAGCTTTCAGGCTACTCGTGGGTGCTGCAACTGTTAGAGGAAGCGACAGGCAACAGTGGCGGGGACAGAGGTTGGCTCGTGCCCCAACCTGGCTCGGACGGTCGTGGTTCCTCGGGGCGCTCTGCGGGAAGGGTCCCATGGATCCTTCTGGGGACCCCTGTGGCCGCTGCTCTCAGTGACTGCCACGGCGGAGTGTGATTCTTTCTCCAAGCTGACGAGTTCTTATTTCTTTCCAGCTCAAAGACCTAACTTTTTCCAGGTAGGTTCTCTGTTCCACTAGTTGTTACTTTCTCAGGGATCTGATGCTCTTTTATGCAAACGAGGCATTCAGCAAAATATTTACTAAACGAATCCATGATAGTGAATCCCTGTATGTCTTTATCACCACCTGGATTTTTTTTTCAAAAGCTAAAGATAGGTATTTCTTTTCCACCTCAGTGTGATTATGAGAGGGTATCAAATATTTTAAAAATGCTTTGAGTATTTCAGGGGAAAAATATGTGCAATACACATGAAATTGATACTTGTGCTCCTGGGGGCGGGGGTGTACCTCTTGGTAAGCCTCAGATACCTAGCATCCGTTTGCTGTTTGCACGCCAATATTTTCTAGAGTCTTCACTGCCTTTCTCCCCCTTCCTCTGCCATATTTTATGAGCTCATCTTCATATCCACCTCACGAGTCTCCTTTGATTGGAGATTGAGGACTGCACTGACATATTTAACTGCAAGTCACCGCCCCGCGTACGGGGAGGTACAGCAGAACCTTGGCAGTGTAGACATTATACTGTGTCCTCTTTCCTCGGGAGAAGCTCTCAAATCTGCAAATTTCCAACCCTTGTAACTGGTGTTCCATATCTGTAAGCCTAGATTAGACACTGGCAGATATCAGAGACCGTGCCGACTCGATCAGTGAACGTGCTGTAAAACATTTAATCCCTTATCAATAAATATCTGTTAATTGGTGCTGGGAGCTGCGTTGTGTGCCCCCATCCTCCCACCCCCGAGTCACATGTCGGACTCCTAACCCCTCACGTGACTGTGTGTGGAGCTAGGGCTTTTTCAGAGAGGCAGTTAAGGTTAAATGATGTCACAGGGTGAAGCCCTGATTTGATTGGATTAGTGTCCTTATAAGAAGAGGAAGAAACTCCAGAGAGCTCTCTCTTTCTCTTTGCACAGAGAAGAGGCCATGTGAGGACATGACAAGAAGGCAGCTGTCTACAAGCCAACGAGAGACGTCTCACCAGACACCAACCCTGCTGGCCCCCCCTTCTCAGACTTCCGGCCTCCAGAACTGGGAGAAATAAGTCTGCTGTTTCAGATTCCACTTCTCCACCCCGTCCTTGCGTCTGTGGTGTGTGGTTGTAGCAGTCCAAGCAGAGTAATATAACTGGTTCATCAATTAATTGATAAAGAAGTATTTTAGGTTAATCGTGAATAAAATTCTAAATGCAATGGTGGGTTGAGTAGGTCTTTTCTATGAAAGCTATAAAATCCCAAAGGCTTCAAAACTGGACAGATTTGACCAAATTTCATAGACAGTGAAAAATCAAATACACAAAATTATTTAGAAATTTGGAAATTTTGAAGAAAAAGTAGTCTAATTGATAGTTAAATATGGAATGTGAAAAAGGAGTGAACAGAAATTAAAAGACAAATGATTTATATGCAGGTGAAAATGGGTTCAGCTTCATTAATTAAGATACACAAACAACACAAGATAATGTCGAGGAATATTTTTAAATAGACTTTATACTTTTCTGACAGTTTTATAGAAAAATTGAGAGAACGGTTCTCATATATCCTATCTCCAGTTTCCTCTGGTACTAATATAGTACAACAGTTTAGTACACGTGTTACAATTAATGGACCAATGGTGATAAGTTAATATTAATGAAAGTCCATTGTTTATTAAGAATATATATACATTTTAATTTGTATGATTCATAAACATTAAAAACTTGATCATCTCCCATGTCAGTAGAATAGAGACCGTCCTATATGGTTTGTGATTGTTAATTGATATAAATTCCTTGGAGAGCACTTTGACGCAATCTATTCAAAATTAAATGTGCCAACCTTTAGCAGAGCAATTCCGCTTGTAGAGATTTCCCTTACATCTGCTCTGACCCAAGTGAGGCAAGTTCCCTTCCACAACAAAACGCAAAAACCCCTAAGTGTTGATCACAGCACATGGATACAGTCTTTGCAGATAATACTTACGTGTAGATGTACACGTAATATACAAACCCGAGTTCCAAGCTCCATGTAGTAACAAAGGGATGTCCACACCCGTTGCTAAATGAAGACAGTGTCGGGGAGAAAAGAAAAGCTTCCTCTGACCCTCTTAGCGTCCCTGGCCATGTCTGATCATTGAACTGACAAAGAAGGCTGAGCAGAACAATAGCATACAGATGTTTTTAATAAAAGTTTATGTGACACGGAGAACTCACAAGGAAATGAAGACCATAAGAAACAGTTCAGTCTGAGTGTTTTCATGCAGAGCGGACAGGAGTGGACGATGGGATAGACCAAGACCAGAGCATGAAGCACGTGCGTGTAGCGAAGAGGGGAAACGTAGCAAGGTCTCCGTTCATATTCCAGCAGCCCCGCAACTTGAAGAGAAAGGCACCTCTCACATGAGGGTCTTTGACGTGCTTCAGGGGAGATGGAGGAGGCAGGTCAGAGTGACCTCCTGCTTCTGCTGTTTTCTCAAACTCCTTCAGCTTAAATACTCAGTTTGCTGAGGTGCCATATTTGGGGTTGGCATGTCTCAAATCCGGTCAACAGCAAGTTGCCAAATGAGCACGTGGCGTAATTTCATTTGGGTTGGACGAAGTTCTGTCCATGGGAATATACATCATTTCTTCTGTAAGGTGTCATCCATGGGCCTTTCTAGAAATCACCCAGCAGCGCCAAACCCACAGGGCTCCCCCGAATAAACAGGTGGAGGCCAAAACCGAAACAATTTAATCAGTGACATATTGCAAACAAAGGTAGAAACTCAGACAAAAGGCAGTGGGACTTCACAGAGGACAGAGGTAAGAAACACAGAAATACTATAATAAGTATTTATTATATAATTTTATTATATAAACTATTTATATATAAGTATATATAAAGTATGTATCACATAAATTTATATAATTATATATAAATTCTATAATTTATATATAAATATATAATTGTAAAATTATATAAATATAAAGTATATATAAATAAAGTGTTTATTATATAAATTTATTTTTTTATATTATATATAAAAGCCCCGAAACTTGGCGGTGGAAGGGTTGTGGCCCCCTCTTCCTGAGGCAGGGGGAGGGGTTATAGGAGATTGGCTCGAGGCTGGGGGCCTGGTTTGTTTGGTTGTCCTTGGAAGTGGGTACGTTTGGTAGACCCGTATGCTGCTTGGTTTAGCTGCACATGCTTGTGTTTTCACAGATGAAATTGTGTGTGAGAAATCTGAGTTAATTTAAGACCATTCTCTAATATCTCAGTTCCACCGCACTTTGCATTTTCCAATTTGCATTTTCAAAAGAAAAGGCACAGCAGCGCTGACTACTACGATTTTATATTTACGGGGTGGAGTTGGGGGCTAATTCCGAAATCTATGCGTACCGACTGCATCCATCTTTTGCTCTCCGTCTCCACATATGTGGGGGTGCGTTCCCCTCCTGAATCTGAAACTGGAGGGTTTGCAGGCGCCCTCTAGAGGCCAGGAATTTCAGCGAGGAACTGGCGGGGAGCTCCACCAGCTGCCCAAAGAGCGTGCCAGGGAAGGTCCAGAGCCAGAGTAGGGTAGGAGAGCAGGGTGGGGAGGGAGGGCATGATCGCTCCTGGTAGGAGGGGAGAGGGGTTCCTTGTGCCAACGAAGTGATGAGGACACGGCGCCAACCGCACCTGGCTGGAGTTGGAGGCGGTGGGATCCTCTCTTCCAGATCTGCTCAGGGGGGCAGCCCTGCATTCGCTTCTGCCAAGGGGACCCATCCTTGGGGACGTTGTGTATTAACCCAAGCCTTATTACTTGGTGACAGATGTGTGCCCTGGGGCTGCAGAAAGCAAGTCCTTAGTTATAAAAGTGATTGCACGTGTTTACAGCCAAGACAAGGTAAATGCTTTAAACCAGGTTATTACATTATCCCCCAAGAAACGCTCACTGTGAATATTGAAAAGGTTTTCCAGTATGCAATTCAAATGATCCCTCTTCACTGTTTGCCGCCACAAGCGACTCACTCATGGTCAGATACCGGCATCAGGGTCTCCCGCTGGGGACCCGAATGCCTTTCCCTACGGACACCATCCTTTTCTTCCCAGACCAGAGCAATTTCTTCAGTGGGCTTCTCGTGATACTCTTGTCTCTCCAGAGTCCATTCTGGGCAGAAGCAGCCAGTGTAGCCTCTTAAAAATGGAAATCTATCCGTGCTCCTTCCTTTAGCAGTTTTCTGTGGTTCCTGGAATAGTGCCCACTTTCTTTGACAGGCCTCCCAACCCCCAAAGTTCTGGGCGCTGCCTCTTTTTCCATCTCATTTGTCCTATAACCTGTCCTCGCTCCCAGAGCTCCCAGACACCCTGTGGATTTTCCGACACTCAAACACCACATACTTTTCCCACTTCTGGCCTTTACACTAGCTCTTTTCTCTCCGGGAGCGTTCCTCCTGAGCTTTTCACCGGCCAAGCCCCCTACCCGCGGACTGACTTATGTCCCCCGTCCTCTGGGAGGACCTCCCCACCACCACCTGCTATGACGAATTGCTTCCTTTATGCATTTGCTTTATGCATTTATTGTCTGTCTCCCTCACCCCAACACACACACACACACACACACACACACACACACACACGCAATGCAGGTCCCAGGGGAGCAAGGGTCTTATAGCAGGTGCTCAGTAAAGACTCGTGAGGTCAATGGAAGGCGGCACACCAGATGTTAACGATGGTTAACTCCGGAGGGAGCATCTTTGCTTTTTCACTTGATATTCCTCTGCGTTGTTCATTTGGCAACAAGAATGCTTTTTTCTCTTTTTTTTTTGGCCATACGCTTTTGATATTTTGGGTTCAGGATCTCCACCTCAAAGGAGTTCAAGATCTCCTTCCCGAAAAGGGGACAGACAAGCAGGACATGGTAGCAGAAAAGAAAGCAAAATAGCCACCAAATGGTGACTCCAGGCAACGGATGGAGACTGGGGTGCTGAGTCCAGCTCGGTGCAGGCTGTGGGGTCACTGGGACCTGGAGCAGTACTGAAAGCAACGTGGTGGAGGGGGTTGCGGGTGAGTCCATACAGCGGACACCACAGCCGACCAAACAGAAGGTGGAGGGAGCCCACAGAGTCCTCTCGTTTAGGGCAGATTCTCATGTTTTCTTTGGCGTAGCCGAAACATTAACCGGATATCTCCCTGAATGCCAATCAACAGTGCGCATATCACAGAAACTTAGCTCCTTGACCCACTGACATTGATCTGTTACGGTACTTTGCTGTGATAAGTAATCGCGAACAAGGTACACCAACTTGGTGGATGACGTCATCCTAGGGAAGCCCAGATACTCGTTCAACTATTAATATTTGTTCTTTTCTCCCATCGAAGGAATTTTGTCTATTGTGCTTACGTTAGTGCAATCAGCATGATGCTGCTATATGTTTTTTTTTTTTGGATTTGCTTTTTAAATAGAATGCTGATAGTAATATAAACATAATTAACATTAATTGAGTGCGTCCCTTAGGCCCTGGGCTAAGTGCTACGTATAGTATCTCTTTAACCCTCATAATTACTTAATTAGGGAAAAAGTGCTGTACTCCTTTTTCTCATTTTTCTGTGAGGGAACTGAGGACGAGAAAGATTGAGGGACATACTTAACATTTCCAGGCCTGTGAAAGGTCAGATCAGACTGACGCCTGGAAGCTTAGTCTCTGGGCTCTGCTTTTTTTGCAAACTTAAACTTTTCAAACTGAATTGGAGGAAAGAGATCTCTATGTGCAGATTTAAGCCCTAATTCATGGTAACCCTGATTTTTTCTCAATTTCTGGATTTTTTCCTACAGAATAGAGTTTGTTTTTGAAATGCACTAATAACATACCAAAAATGCTTCTGGGTCCAAAATGCAACTGTTTAGGGGCTTTTGTCTTGGTTTGACTTGGGCATAATTTTATTAACAATTATTATAAAAGTAATCAACTCATGATAAAAATGCCTAACAGGTGTAAAAGGGAAGGCAACTCTCCTTCATTCCCAACCCATTTCCAAGAGGCAACTTCCATTAACAATTTCTTGTGTGACCTTCCAGAAATTACTACTCCTTTACACATATACATAGATGGATATATACATATCTTTGCAGATAAAACACAAACGGACTTATGGTATAGTTAGTTTTCCACAGCTTGCATTTTTCATTAAACACATGCACATAAATTTTGACTCATCAATAAAAACTATGTGCATCTGTACATGCAAAAAAACTTCATTGCAATTCATTGACTGTAAGAGAACAAGACTGGAAAAAACCCAAATGTTCTTCAATTAAAGATTAATTGTATTACATAAAATGGATTACCATGCAGCATTAAAAGATTTATACATGCCTTGAAATGGGAAGCTATATTTTGTTGTTTCTTGTCCTTTATTTGAATTTTCTAAATTAAGTAATGGGAATTTCCCCACGACTACCTTGCCAAAAAGGACTTGCTTCACACCTGTAGTTCTCAGGACATGCTTAGGGTTATTGCTAGCAATCTGTCTCTTAAGCAATAATTCAGAAAATTTCCTTTGCCAACCGCAAAATAAATGTCCCTCTAGGTGCCTGGAACACGCAGTGTCCTTGCTTTTCTATATGTTTCCATGCGGAGGAAAAACGAGGAAGCGATTGTCATGAATGCGTTTGCTTGCTCAGCTCCAGCTCTTTTTCCCGTGCCTTTCTTGCTATCCCACAACATAAATTAAAAATACAAATAAAACAAAACATCATAATAAAGACACCCCAGTAAACTCAGATCTTTAAAAAAAAACAACTTAGTAAATTATTCAGCAAGTGGGTATCTTCTCAAAGTTTTGAAGAGGTTGTAAAATTTTATTTCTATCAACACAGCGCTGGAGGGGGGTTTTAAAAGGTTGACGGTGTTCTCCGGGTAGTCTTCGCAGGAAAAGACTGTCTCGGGATTAAAGGCCCTTTACCATGTTGCCGCGGTTGTGCCTTCACGGGCCCTGATGTTCTAAGCATGGGTCCTGAAGTGTCACCTAGGGCCACACCACATTAACTATTATTTCCGATGTAATGAATGGAAAGTAGGAGCTTCTGATAACACTGGTGGTTTATTACTTAAATTTATCTCCCTTGGAGTGTTATTCTTGATCATATAATGATTTACTGTCGCTGTAAACCTTGTTCAGTGCAGGGTGCCAGGCATTCACTGATGGCAGGGTCCCAGGAGTCCCCCGCTGCAGCTTTAGGGTTGAGTGATGCAAAGTTTTGGAAGGTCCAGAGAGTCATGGGTGAGAAGTCAGGGTGACCAGGATGTGCACGGTGGAGACTGGACAGTGTGTCAGTACTTCAGCAGCCCTCACAGCTGTACTGGCAGATACTCTTGATTACGAAACAAGGAAAAAAGACTGATGAGTCCAGGAAAAAAACAAACAAACAATAATCGGAGAATTGAAAATAGTTAATTCGGCAAGCATTTATTGAGCAACTACTGTGTGCCAGACCTAGATCGAACCCTACCGACTAGACATAGGGTTATAGCAGGGACTAAGACCAGCACCGTCCTGCCTGCCTGAAGCCTGTGGTCAGAGAGGGAGGAAAAGCTGTACAAACAGAGGGATTTATTTTGTGGGGGGCTCCTTAATCTGCAAAAGGGAAAGTCTGAAGGAGAAGTTTTTTTCTTGCAAGGCGTGATGGGAAAGGACCAGTGAGTATCCACAGCCATTAAGGAAAGAAGTCACCCGGAGAGACATTGCTGTTAATCCCGAGGAAGGCATGACCCCTTCTGTGAGCGTAATGAGGGCCTGGCCCAGGCTGCTGAGTTAGCTTTGGGGCAGGGGGGCGGGTGCCCCGTTTCCAGGAGGGACCCCTGCCCCCAGGCAGCGGGAGTGCGTGATGTGGACAGGTCCATGCAATTCTGTCCCTTCTCAGTGTGCCGTGTAATGAAAGCACAGTCTCGGGCAGACTAAGTACTCTCCAAACCACGGGCAGAGCTGAGTACTCCTTTCCTCAAGACCGATTCTGTGACTAAAGACGAGTTTCCTCCCAGAGCTGCCTCAGAGGAGTGTCCAAACCCTGACTGACCCCTCAGCCCTGGTGCATGAGCAGCTGAAGGCCCCGTCAGAGGTTCCTGGCCTCCACGAGGAACTTTCCTGGCCTTGTGTGGCCCCCGGATCGAGCACAGATAGCAAATATCTATGGGGTAAGCAGGCCATGCTGCAGAGAGAATATCAGACAGCCTTCCTCCTCACTGCCGCTCCCCCATGTGTCACTTTGTGAAAGCTGCTTGTTTTGGGGAAACAAACACATTTTGGCTCCTTTTTGGCTCAGTGTAGCCAGTGGAAAAGCCAAGTTGAATCCCGTTCTAGTTCATGAATCATCTCTCCGATCTGCCAGCCCAATTCTGGCTGAGGACGCTTGTTTAGGAGAATGAGGTAGGAGCAGAAAGGAAGTATGTTGATTCTCAGACCCCAGGCCCTTTGTAGTGTCGTTAGAAGCACAATGTTTTGACTGAAAAGCTGATCGCATCTGAGATGGGTGTCAGCAAGACAAGATAAATATTGAACCCTGTGGTGGAATTTAATAGAACCAGACCTTCGAGGGTGAGCCACTTCAAATGCCGTTGCTATAAAACCACTCTTCCCCCAAAGCTCCTTTAGACAACGGAGATATGAAATCAGTCTAGAAAGTTCCACTGCTTAGTAATGAAGATGTGTGAAATACGTGTTAGGTTTTTTCTCGTCGCCAATGAAATCAAGGCTGCAAGCAAACGTGGTTGGAGGGAGGAACTTTATTGCAAGCACCCTCGGGCGAGGTTCCGCGACTCCGGAGGGGGGAGTCGGGGAAGTCGGGCCCAGGGCAGGGCAGCGAGGGTTTTTATTGGGCACCGCTGGGGGTGGGGAAAGTCTGTCTTGGAGAGTCGTGGCAGGGTTTTATTGGGTACTGCTGGGGGTGGGGAAAGTCGGTAGGACGGGTTTCGGTTTCCCGCCTAGGTTTTGGTTTAAATCTTGGCGGGAGAGTCGGCCATCTTGGGGGTCTTGGCCCCTTTTCTCGGCAAGCCCAACAATGCGTACTTTATGGGTAGATGATTTTAAACTAGATAGAAAATACTGCGGGTCACTTGGGCATCTCCTAGATGGGGAGAGGAGAAGCATAAAATATGCACCTTGAGCAGAACGTCACCAAAGCCAAGATACGTTTTGGGAACTTATAATTCTGAAAAGGTATGCCCTTCTCCACATAAGAAGCATATTTAATTGAAATTATAATATGTGCGACTCTTTAAAAGTTCAATGTGGCTACTTCTAGCTTCATGGTACTGGGGTTTTATTAGAATGATAGGATATAGGAGAATTTACTTCTTTGATGGACTGGTATAAATATAATGGCCTTCTTTAATTCATTGTCTGGTCTATCTGGAGAGATGTAACCATGTGGGTACCATGTTACGATGCTCACCTTTGTAGGGCCAGTGCAGAGCATGGGCCCGGCATGTGGAGGGCTCTCAAAATGTATTTGTTGAATGAGTGAATGGATGGTGATCAAGCAAACACAAAGGTGAATCTGGCACTCTGGAAGAGGTGGGGTAGGTCTGTTCGCTTTCTGTTGTCTCCCCATGATCTAGAGAGATGTAGCCCTTGGACTCAGAGGTCTAAGTGTTTCAAATTAAGAAAACTTATGGGAGGTATTAGTTTTCTTTGTTCTTTTTTATTTATTTGAAAGAGAGAGGGAGAGAGAGAGAGATTGAGAGAATGAGTGGGGGGAGGGGGAGGGGCAGAAGCAGACTCCCTGCAGAGCAAGGAACCCGACACGGGACTCGATCCCAGGACCCTGGGATCATGACCTGAGCTGAAGGCAGACGCTTAACTGACTGAGCCACCCAGGCGCCCCGTTTAGTTTTCTAAAGTTATTTGTGTAATTTACTTCACACATCATGTTACAAATGCACAAGGAGGGCTCGGCCATTAGTGTCACCGATTAGTAACCTGGACGTTTCCTTGGAGATCGTTTGTCTAAACCTGCAGTTTTAAGATGCAGAAAGAGACACAAATGGGTTACAAGGTTCATCAAAGTCTTATAGGTAGAGCTTTCCTTTATGTCTTCTGTGGCCTTTAATGGCGATTCAATAGTTATTTGAGAAAGAAAAAAGGCAATATGAAGGAAGGGAAGGAGGAAGGGAAGGAGGAAAGGAAGAAGGAAGAATGTTGACATTTTTTCTCTAGAAGGTTTTCTACTTGTGTCTTCTACTCAAGGAACTATGTAACTGCCAGTTCTTCAGTCCTGCATTGTTCCCCCAGAGTGATGCTTCTCAGATGTGTACTCCAAATTATCCCAGGATTCAGACGCCAGTGGGAACACACCACAGGGGTCCAAGGGCACTGTGCAAAGATGTCCCATATAAGCAAGGTGCTTTGAAGCTTTTTACCTCTGAAATTAATGCAGAATTTATATTCTCCATAAGATCTCTTTAAACTAAAAATATGGAACAAACACGAAGGTTAGTATTTTCTCTCACCATGTCATCAAGTAAACACGGTGGGGATGGGGCCAAGTTTTCTTCCATGACCTTGCCTCCTCCCAGACAGAACCACCGACACAAACAGATCTGCTGCGGGGGTCCTGACTCATGGTCTTTCAGTTAGAGGGCTTTATGTCTGGAATTTTTCAGATCAGGTTTTATTTGAACAGTAGATTCAATATCTAAAAGAGATTGAAGACTATTGTGTAGGCCAATGTTCTGTGGTGTGTGTGTGTGTTTAATAAGCCAGAGTTTAGGCAGATCAAAATCCTTTGATATAACTGAAGCAAGTATTTGGGGAAGAAGCTTGTAAAAACACAATTTCTGGTTGACACGGCAGAGGTAACACACAAGCTCGTCTGCTCCCTCCCAACACATCACTGTAATGATGTGGTCACACACACACACACACACACACACACACACACACAGATGCAAGAAATAGGAGAGAAGAAGACAGCAACAAAATTTCAGAAAGCAGTTGAGGAAGAGTAACTGGCTTAGCAAAATGAAAAATAAAAGCTTGAACTCAAACAGGCAGTTGGGTGAGTTTGTAAACAAGCTTGTTCACATCCTGGAACCACAGAAAGACCCAGGATCAGGAGGGATCTCAAAACGATGGGGCTCAGAACAGAAGGATTAAAGGGAATTCTGAATGAGAAGTTAGGTACCTCAGACCCTCTGCCCTGCATGTCCAGTTTTGTGACTGCCCTTCCGTCATCCTGACATTCGTAACCTACTGGGGGGTAACTATGGCCCAGAATGACTTTGGACTCAAGGACACCAGACACCATGCTGAAAACAGGAGGAGTAAGTGAGAGTCTAAAAACTGACAGTTGAACCCACCATCTCTGAACATTCTTTTGCACTCATTGTCCAGAATTTTATCAGAGTTACAACCCCCTCCCAGCCCAACAAGAGATTGGTGGATTCCATCTGGGAAATTCAGTCTAAAAGATGTAACTGATACAGGGCTGTCTCTCCATGAGCATCCACTGAAATTACCCACAAGGACATCTGTCCATTGACAGGCACACCCACGTTCATGGCTTCCAATGAACAGTTCAGCACCATGGTCTTAAATATGAGCGGGCACCCATGAATCACCATTTCATGAGAATATTGAACACAGAGTACAAACCAACAAAGGAACTTGGAGAAAACAGAGATAGGCCAGTGGAACATTTAGACAGCAAAAACAGATCTTGGAAATTAGAAATAAGAAAGCAGAAGTAAAATTTAAGCAATGAGCTTGAAAAATAACGTTGAGGAAGTGTCTAAGGTCCAAAGGAGAATGGATGGAAACAGAAAATATGGAAACAAGGTTAGAAAATTAGGGGATTAGTCTGGCAGGTAAAATACTGTATGTAAAACTTTCAGAAATAGAAAAGAGGGTAGAAAATCTTTCAAGAGATAATAAAAGGAAAAAACATCAGAAGTGGAAGATGTGAATGTTTAGACGGAAAGGGGCTGCTGAGACAATGACCTACATCTCCAGGTGGGGGAGGGAAGAGATGGGTAAACACCTGGGCAACAAAATGGTTTTGAGGGCAATGATTCAGAAAAGCCTTCAGGGGGCGCCTGGGTGGCTCAGTCAGTTAAGCATCTGCCTTTGGCTCAGGTCATGATCTCGGGGTCCTGGGATTGAGCCCCGTGTCGGGCTCCCTGCTCATTGGGGAGCCTGCTTCTCCCTCTGCCCCCTCCCTGCTTCTTCTCTCTCTCAAATAAATAAATAAAATCTTTAAAAGAAAATTTTTAAAAATTCTGATGGAAAATGACGTATTTTCTACAGCTGAAATGTCTACCAAGTGTAAAAGTAAAACAAAACAAAACCAAACCAAACCCACAATGTTCTAACAATTCAAGACCTCGAATGATTATCTCCTACATACAAGGTCTCAGAGAGCTCGGGTTTCCACTTTGGGTGTATAGAGTTTTGCAAGTGAATTAGTGACAATTACATAAGGAGCCAAGTATGTTGAAGCCCTGAGATAATTATTACTTTAGCGATGCTAGAAGGTTTTTGAAGGAATAGGTTGCCTTCATAAGGACCTAAATGGTCAACTCTGAATAATATTTATACATTCATAATATTTATTTATCTGCCCCAAACCATGACATCTCTCTATTGGGAGAATAATGACAGTGGACTGTGTGTGTGAGCCTGTGTGTGCATGTGTGTGTGTGTGTGCGTGTGTGTGTGTGTGTGCGCACACATACACACTTGGTAGACAGGGCATGGCGTTTAGGAGGGCAGGGCCTTAGTATCCAGAGTAGAAAACCAACATCTAAATCTCAAATATATCAGCATGTAGAAAAGGTAGGGAAATACCAAAATAAATTGCTAAAAGATTACAAGTATTAGCTTCTGGCAAACAGGAACTAGAACAGAAAATACGATACAGCAAGGGATTTCATTTTATTAGAAACCTTATAGGTCCTCTTGGCTATGTAATATAAAGATTTTGACAAAAAAAAATTAAAGAGCAGAAATCGGCAGCCTCAGATTTTTTAAACATTACTGTTAATGGCCACACCTGCTCACCGCCACTGATGCCACCTGAACGTTTGCGGTGGAATCGACCACATCAGGGTTTGCCCTTCCGGCTCCTCTTCTAGTCCGTGTCACCTGCCTTGCAGGGAGATTGTACGGGAAAGAGATTATATGGGCGTCTCACTGATACCAGTATTGATAGACCCAGTCGTGTGGGGTTTTCTGTGTGGACGCTGGACTTACTCTTTCTCCTTGGGGATTATCTCACTGCGACTGGACAAGGAGATCCTCTCTGATTGCTTCTGCTTTTGAAATAAATTGGGATCCTGGCTATTTTCTTGGCCTGACGGATTCAACGCCTGGTTTACTCTCTGTTCTACTTTCACAAACCTCCCACGTGTACGGGTTTTCTCGTGACATCTCAGCTCTCCGGGCACAGTGCCTTTTGCTCATAAATCCCTATTCTTTTGCTATTAACTTAAAGCTCTTTCTTTCTTCCCTTCATTTGCTGTTTTATTTCCTTACTCTCCTTCCTTCTTGTCATTTCTTCCCTTTTATCCCTCCTACTTTTGACTCTTTTTCACCAGCCCGCCTTCACCAGGATGGAGTTTATAAAATTAATCTTACAGCCACTTTTGATCATTAATTTATCACACTCTTAAATACCTTACTCCACCAGAAACTAATCTTGTAGGATGGGTTCTAAAATATGAACTTTATATTTTTATGAGATTCAATGCAAAGAAGAAACAATCCATTTTTTAGTGGTGACAGCAGCTTCCCCCCTTTCCCCCGTGTCTGTACATTTCATTTCTTCTCGTTTTCAATAGTGGCTTCTATAGTGGTTCCTGGTCCTCAAACAGAATACAGCCCTAAATGTTCCAATTCAAGCACATTTTTTTTTTACAGACATCAGAAAAGGTGACAAGTTGCCTATGATTTCCTTTCAACGAAGTACCTAGCAAGCCGCACGAAGAGTTCTCTAGATTTCAGTCAATATAAAGAAAAAAGAAAAAAAAAATAAAGCTTTCTAGTAACGTTTTTGTTTTTGGGGGGAGACCGATGGAAGCTGTGACATGATACAAAGAGCTCAGAGGTCTTGGCTGACACCGGAATTGAGCCACTGCAGGCATGGAGCCACGGCTATCATGGCCATGGGCAGGTGGGCTGTGGACAAAAGCCATGGAAAAGCAGCTCGCGGAGTCAGGGGGGATGCACGGTGTGTTCACCCCAGTATCCTCCACGGACGGGGGTGAGGGGCAGACGTGGGAGGGCATGCAGGCTCAGACACGACTCCATCCCAGTGAGTGGCACGTTCTCGCAGTCACCCGTGCCACCATTTGGAACGCGGGCCTGAGCCCCAGTGGCCCGTTCTGGAGAAGTTGGGGCGGAGTAGTCAGGGCCTGGCTGGGCTCTTGACATGGGCAGAGAGGGTTGGCATGGGGACAGCGGGGAGGGCATTGGGCAGAGCATCAGGCCAGAGCACGTAGGCAGCTGTGGGTAGAAGAAGGAGGTCTTTACTCGGGAAATAATTTGTAGGCAGCTGTTCTCCGGGTCAACGTGAGTCCTGGGGAGGTAACTTGCTGGCACCGAGGAGGGCAGAGGACTTGTGCGCCCCCTGGAGGCCAGGTTGGAGAGTGCAGGCAGCCGGTCCTGGTGCGGGTAGGGGGACAGAGCTTCAGCTTCTAGGAGATGGCTGTGTGGTGGCCACGGAGGTGACTCCTGCTAACTTAGGTTTGCCTGGGGATGGTGGGCAAAGCCAAGGGTGCACTGCAGTGAAGGGGTGGGGTGGGGGTGCGAAGGGGAAGTGGAGACATTGCCTTCTTTAGTTGCAGGGCCTTGGGGAGTGGTTGAGGTCAAGGTTGAGGATTTAAAAAAGTAATTACCCCTGTTTTCATCACTGTCTTTGGAAGAGCCCTGATAGACTCAAAGTAATTCATAATGGTTAATCCTAATGGTTCCTGGCACAGTCCCACTGGACTTTGGGTGATGGTATTCTGGCCAAGGCACAGCCAACCATGCCAGGCACATCCCAGAAAGCTGGCCAGGATCCTAGGCCAAGTCTATGAGAAGCAGACCTCTCGTCCCCCCTTCCCAGCTGTTCAGAGCAAATGTGGGAGTCTTCTCTGCGGCCAGCCTGATTCCAGGCAGAGAAAAGACATCTATGATCTCAAAGGCACACTTAGTGCCACACAGGTATTTCCAGATATTTCCACACAGTCCCTCACCCCCACACAGGAGAGTATCACTTTACTATGTATCTACAAGTCACATATCCTCAGATTTCAACTCTCAAGAACATGGCTCCAAATCTAAATTCAGGAAACAAAGGCCACGCACTAAAGTTGTCATATCTTGTACCTCAGTTGTTCGCACAGAGCCATCGACTGTCACTCAGTAAAGGCTTAACAAACGAGCTCTCCTACCCACAGAAGAACAGAGCACCCTGTTTAATGTAGACACAAATGATGGGGAATGCAAAGCAATATTTGAATTAATGTGTCATGACATGCTTGTATAATATATTTACGTATGCAATTAAGGAAACTTTAGAGGTTTTCAGGATGCTTTATTTTTTGAGGGTAGAAAGAAAGTAGATATTATGTCCATGCTTATTCTTCTATCAAATATGGTTCGGTTTTAGAAAGTCTGAGTGCTAAACGGGCGAGCTGTTCTTACCTGGAAAGTGTCATTATGTGTGATGCTTTGTTTCCCAAGACGGCAGATGAAGTGTTGCCAGATATTTTCTGATGACTGGTTTTTCCTTGAAACTGCTGCTTATCCTCCCACCTAGTCTAAGTCTTTGCCTTGCACACAAATTTTCTCCATTTCATCTTTTTCCTTGGTTAAAAGCAAAATCATCAATAACTTTAGATGAAAACCGTTGGCGGTAGCACGCTGAGATAATCTGGCTTGAAGGCTCTGATTGATTTGGGTCTGAAGAGAAATGCAAACGGCATCAGTCGTGTCTCTTCTTTCTCCAGAGCGAGGGGCCAAGCGCCTCCTTCGAGCCGCCAGCTTTTCTTCTGGTACCTGTTTTCTCGCACAATTTTATAAGCTGTCTTCTTCTAATAGGTGAAATTCTATTTCTGCGGTGCTCCCCAAAAGCAATCAAAGCCACGCTACGGCTCAGCCCCAGAGCCTCGGCCTCATCAGAACTGCGTCCAGTACCGAGATGTGATACGGGATGGTTATTACTTTCCCTCTAGTCTGACAGCTGCAGAGAATCTCCATAAAAGGCAAGTGCAGATAGCCAAGCGGTGGAACTCTAGAAACAGCCACATGCAATTTAAAAGTTTTATTGCAGATAATGTGACCCTACAAAAACTTGGCTTTCTGATGGTGCCTGGACTTCCAGATGCTCGGGCTGTAGGATAAAAGGGTTATTTGGTCTTTTTCTGCAGGTCAAGCTCTCACCAGGCACAGGTCACACTTTTGTTCTGTAAGATCTGCCTGTCCTCATGGAACCATGTGCACCCTTCAAGCGTTATGGTTTCCACTTAATCTTTATTTTATTATGTTCCCACATAGCACCATATGATACCATGAAAATACAGGGAACTCAGCAAGTAATGCTCTGACAACAAAATTGACTCTGTGTGTGTGTATGTGTAAAGGGCACCAAGGGGTATGATAAGGGCACAAGAGGTAATTTAATGCCATGGAAAATGAGTTAAAATTCTGGACGCTTCTCACTTAACTCTTAGGGATTCATTTTGAGCTTCAAGATTTAAAGAAATTCTCCAATGCTTAGTGAAATAAATTTCAACTGTATTGATTCTGAGATCATCTTATTGTTGGAAGGGAGATCTAAAATGAGTTTATTCCTGGGCCAGTCCTGGTTTAATGTGTGAAGTCAGCCATTGGTTTGTGGTGTCCCAGACATGTTTATCTGTGCAGGGTCCCTTGCTGCCCACAGGGCTGGAATGTTCTCCTTCCTGCTTCCTTCTGCTCATTCCCTGTCAAAATCTAACAGTAGAAGGGAGGAGAAGGGGTCTGATCCCAAAGAAATGTCGATGACTAATTATCATTTAGAGACCTCCCTACGCCCACCCCAGGGTATTTCCAATTTCTTAGGGCTCAAAACTTAAACCAAGGAAGTAAAGATCTGTTGTGGAATTTTGGACAAAAACCGGTCGTTAGTTGAGTGATTTCTTCAGAGCGATTGTTGTTGACATCATTCACCATGTTTACTAACTTAATGTGGTTCCCGTGAGTATGGTGGTTTACTTTGGACATGAGGGGCAGACTTGACTTTAGATGTTGGAGTTCTTTGGCAAATTTTCTTTCCAAGCTCTATAGGATTTCACTTCCTCTATAACCTAAATTACAAATTTAGCCAATGTTATGAAGGGAATGGTTCTGTTCCCCCTCACCTGCCCCCAAATTCACGTGTTGAAACCCTAACCCTCAATGTGATGGTGTTGGAGGTGGGACCCTTGGGAGCCCATTAGGTTTAGATGAAGTCATGAAGGTGGGGCCGTCATGATGGGATTAGCAGGACTTATTCTCTCTGCCCCATGAAGACTGGGGAAGGAGGCTGCAAGCCAGGACTGGAGCTGTCACCAAGGAATTGAATCTTCTGACATCTGGCTCTTGGACGTCCCAGGCTTCGGAGCTGTGAGAAGATAAAATCCTGCTATGTAAGCCAGCCAGTCTATATTATTTTGTTATAGTAGCCCGAGCTGACTACCACCGCTGACATATCTGGCCTGGGGACCTCAATTCTGACTAGATTGCCCCGAGGGAACGAGAGCCTGTGGTCTGGTGAGCTGAGGAGCGCGGGCACACGATTGATCATGCTTGAGGATGCTACAAGATGAAACTAGGTATGAGAGAGGTGACGCACTTTATAAACAGGAACAACTGACAAGAGTATTGTTAAAAGTCATGGTAGAATACATGTACCATAAAATGCACCATCTTAATCACGTGGAAGTGAGCAGGTAGTGGCATGAGACACTTTCGTACTGTTTGCTGTCATTGCCACCAACCTTGTGCAGAACACGCTTCATCTTGTCCAACTGAAACTCAGTACCCATTAAATAATAACTCCTCTTTCTCCCTGCCCAGCCCCAGGCAACTGCCCTTCTTTCTGTCTATGAATTTGGTTCCTCTAGGGACCTCACAGCAGTGGAATCATACAGTAATCAAATCTTTGTGACTGGCTTATTTTGGTTAACACAATGTCCTCAAGGTTCATCCACATTGTGCCTGTGTCAGAATTTTCTTCTTCTTCCTTTTTAAAGAATTTATTTATATATTTGACAGGGAGAAAGAGAGAGAGAGAGAGCACAAGTAGGGGGAGCAGCAGGCAGAGGGAGAACCAGACTCCCCGCTGAGCAGGGATCCCGATGTGGGACTTGATCCCAGGAACTTGAGATCATGACCTGAGCAGAAGGCAGACACTTAACGACTGAGCCACCCAGGCGCCCCAGAATTTTCTTCCTTTTTAAAGGCTGAATCATATTCCAACATCTGTGTATACATCATTTTATTTATCCATTCATCTATCCTTGGACGCTTGGGCTGATTCCACCTTTTGCCTCTTGTGAATAATGCTGGTATGGACATGGGTACATATATACCTTTGAGACCCTGCTTTCAGTTAGTCTGGATACATATACAAAAGTGGAACTTCTGGATCACAGAGTAATTCTATTCTTTATTTTTTGAGCAGAAAAGGGCATGTACATGTCCTTTTCAGATGACAGACAACAGCACCTCGGGTGCGTTTGTCTGTCTGGTCTCTGGGCACAGCTCTGTGGCTGACAGCACGCCTCTTATTTGCATGATGGCAGAAAGGTGAATAGGGGCTGGACATATTGGCCATTCTAAAAGGAACCAAGAACCACAGAATGGTGGATAAATAAGGTTAGGGTGGTACTCCAACCATTTGTTTGGCTGACCTGTCCTTCTACCATTGTCCTTACTTAACAATATCATCCATTTTATACAAAGAAGTCACACAACTGGGAAATGAAAACATAGAGCTCAAACGTGAATGTCTTGTTTCTGATAAAGTGTCTCTCTTTCATGATGCCATTTCTTTATTCTCAGAGTTATAGAATTAGAGGATATTGACCTAGCGACCAGCTAATTCAGTAGTTTTCAAACTTCTAAAAGTGGAGATATCCCTTGTTCAAATATAAATTTACACAAAAATGCCAGGCCATATTACAGACAGAAGCAGGGCATCTTGACTCTTTCTTTTCCTTTCTTCAAACCTGGGGAGAGCTTTGCAGGTCTTTACGGAGCGGTTTGAAACTCCCAGTTCAATGTCTTCATTTTGCAATGAAGGAGACAAGACTTGTGGGCAAGGGGGGTTGGAGTTGAGGTTATTTTTCCAAGACTGCTAAAATGTGGGCAAGCTTGATCTGGGACACACACCTCCAGGGGCTCATTCCTTAGCACTCTGACCACTATGTGATGTTACCTAAGCTTCAGTCATCCTTGCTTTGATCTAAACCTTAAAGAAAAGAAAATGCCACTCACTGAGCTGTGAATTGCTATTCGTAAGGTAAAAACTCTATTTTCCGGAGAATTTGGTTTCACACTGTTGCAAATCTCTGTAGTGAACAGAGGGGACATTACATTTTCTTAGACTTTAGAAGAAACGGGATTTTTGGAGTTAATAATGATATTGTTGTGTCTATTTAAAAGACAGACAGAGAAACAATGGAAACTGCCTCTTCATTACCCTGTCACTAGAGCTGCTGGCACTGGGCAAACCCAAGTCCCCCAGAATACCCATGAGAAACCAGCAAGAGGACACCATGTTTGAATTTCTCAACATGCAACTGATTAGTCTCTCAGCTCCCACGTCTTCTCCTGGCACATGAGTATTCTGATGCCTTCTTTCAATATTTCCACTTCACGGTCTTTCTCTGGGTAAACACTGAGGATGGAAGAGTTTATCTTTCTGTTAATTTTGCCTGTCTTGATCTGTCCACTCAACCTCTTTCCTTCAGACAGAATTGATGACCCCAGTAGAATTCTGAAAGTTCTTGCAATCAAATTTTTCCAAAGCCTGCAAATCCCACAACACGAAGAAGTATTAAAATAAAAGGTCTTTGTGACTTTCCCTTTAGGGGAAACCCGAGCATTCTCTTCATCTAAATAATAAAAATATATATTGCCCCTGAAGTTAGGATTAGGGTTAGGACTGTTTTCTGCCTGTAGGGATGCGTGGATGGGGAGAAATGAGCCCTGTCTGCTGCAGTGCACTGTTTCTAGCTCTTTCTCTCCCACAAGGCTTTCCTCCCACGGGGGCAGCAATCCAAGCAATGAATAGGTTTTCAGAGTTAAGGGTTGCTCCCATCCATCTTCGACTTTATCTATAGGTTAGAGCTTAAGGCAGAACATTGCGGTGAAGAAGGGTTTTCTTTCTTTCTCTATGGGCTTTAATTTCATTTTTTAAGTGGGTAAAAAGCTTGCAGTCCTGCATGACTCTTTGGGACTTGCTTCTTCCTTTTCTCTCCTCCATTCTCCCGTGGGTAGGTTGGACACTGAGGAGGTGACCGAGGGCGGGGTCTCAGTGAAGAAGACAATCATCCTTCTTCCTAGTTCCTTGAACCTAATTCCTTCATTGTCAGCCTAAAAGCTAAGACACCAGCTGCTTTCTTGAGGATGCTTAATGAGTTCCCTAGAGTCCCTGGCGGGTGTGAACAGAATAAGTGGTGTTTACAAGTAATGTCTTTCAGGATGCAAAATATTGCAGATGTGGTAGGGCTGGAAAGATCAGTCTTTCTTTGTTGGTTCTTATCCCCATGTCTTATAGCATTCCTTTTACTCAACAAAGTAGGGGAAACAAAACAAAACAGTTCAAAACAATTTAACAAATAATTAGCAAGTTCCTGATCTGAACTAGGCATTGCATGAGCTGCGAGGGGCACACCGGTAAATGATACACACTCAGAACTTGCCTTTCTAGATCTTATGTCTATCAGGCAGGCAGAAACTGGAAAAGTAATTTCATGGGACATTAGGGACAATTTATAAAGGGAGAAAGATTATGAAAGTGGGTGATCCTTGGCTTTTGTGGGCCACAAATGATAATAAAAAATACTTTCTAAAATTGAAAGTACAAAAACATCAAAAGCTTCATACAAGAAGGCAGATGATGAGGAATCCAGGTGGGAACCAGGGCTGATCATTGGTTATAATCTTCCTAAATTAAACACGATGTAAGAACACATGTTGGGATCAGGAAAAAAGTCACCGTGGTGATGCATGATGCAAAAGGATATGCCTAAAAGAAACCATGCTGCTCTCTTGAAAGAGAAACGCTTAATACCACAGGTGCTTTGAGAGTTCTTGAGAAGCATGCACACTTGGAAATTAAAAGTGCTTTAGGAATTCCAATTCTTCAAATGGACAATGTTTTTCAATACTCTTATTCTATCAAAATCCAGACAAGGATGAAGTGATTCCATCCTTCTTTTTAAAAAACGGCAATAACAACAAAAACATGCATTACAGATCTTGACAATCAGAAAAGATCTCACAGATGATCTCTTTTTAAATCTCTCGATGTGTCTGACTCTGTTAGGCTCCTTCCCTCCCCCCATTTGTTTGACATTAATATTTCTAAGACGAATACCTGGTGTAGCTAACATGAAAATCGTC
Source organism: Ailuropoda melanoleuca (assembly GCF_002007445.2). NCBI lineage: Eukaryota > Metazoa > Chordata > Mammalia > Carnivora > Ursidae > Ailuropoda > Ailuropoda melanoleuca. The sequence continues at coordinate 6,076,080 of NC_048232.1, read as the reverse complement.
TTCTATGTGCCAGGTACTGTGCTAAGCCTTACATGCCTCGTCTCAGCTGATGCACGCCACACCTCTTTTCTTTTCTCTTTTGTAGTTTAAGTATCAGGTGCAAAGGGTTTCATAATTTGCAGGGAAGTGATGGAGTGGGTGTATGTCTGAGTCCAGAGCCAGCACCATATGATTACATGATATGTCCTCTCCCATCTAATTAATTTAATTTTAGTCTTTCTATTCATCAATTTCAACCTGCCTGATGGAAATTTAACAAAAAGGGGAAAATGTAAGAATCAAGCCCAGTAGGCTTCAAAGCACAGATGAACTTTAACAGTTGGGGTTAAGTCCCACCATTGAGGAAGATGGGTGAAATATGGTGGTCTTACCCAACATCAACCCACATTATCCCTTGAGGAGCCAGTCTCCAGACCTAGCTCTTAGCTATAAAGGTGTCATTTTTCTCCTGGCTGATGAAAAGCTGAGAAAGGGAAAGGAAGCTCTGAGCAAAAGTACTTGAAGAGGAAATAAAAGGTGGTAAGGTGACAGAGACTCAGCAAAGGCTTGGTAATTTGTGTGAAGGGGACCTCTGGATAGATCCTTCCTTTTGTTAGTTCTGTTGAGGGATAATTGATAAAATTATAAAATATGATGAAATTATAATATATTTAAAGGGTAGGCATACTTTCCCCTGGCAGCCACTTTTCTATTCTTTGTTTCTATGAGTTTGACTTTATGATTTGTTTTGTTTTGTTTTGAAGATTCCACATATAGGCAAGACCATGAAGTGTTTGTCTTTCTCTGTCTGGCTCATTTCATTTAGTCCAATGCCTTCCAGTTTCATCCATATTATCATGAATGACAGGCTTTCCTTTTTTTTTAAGGCTGAATGATATTCCGTTTTGTGCATGTTTATATCTATCTATCTACCTACCTACCTATCTATCGCTATCACATTGTCTTTATCTATAATCTGTTGAGTGGGCACTTAAATTGTTTCCATACCTTGGATATTGTGAATCATGCAGGAATCAACCTGGCAGTACACATTCCTCTTCGATATAATGATTTCGCCTCCTTTGGACATTTACCCGGAAGTGGGATTACTGGATCGTATGGTAATTCTATTCTTAATCTTTTGAGGAACCTCCGTACTGTTTTCCTCAGTGGCTACACCAGTTTACCTTTACACCATGTAAAAAGCTTCCTTTGTCTCCACATCCTCTCTAGCTTTTGTTGTCGCTTACCTTTTTGATAATAGATAATAGACATCCTAACAGGTGCGAGGTGCTGCCTCATTGTGGTTTTGATTTGCATTTCCCTGGTGATTAGTGTACCTGGTGGCCATCTGAATGTCTTTTTTGGAAAATGTCTATTCAAGTACTTTGTCCATTTTCTGATTGGGGTTTTTTGCGTGTGTCTGTGTTTTTGTTTATTTTTTTTGCTATTGAGCTGTGGGAGTTCCTTATAGGTTTTAGATATTAAACCCTTATTGGATACAAGGATTACAGTTTTTTCTCCCATTCCATAGGCTGCCTTGTTGTTTGGTTGATGGTTTCCTTTGCTGTGTATCTTTTTATTTGATGTAGATACACATCTATTGTCTATTTTTGCTTTTATTACCTGTGTTTTTGGTGTCATATCCAAAAAAAATCATTGCCAAGACCAGTGTCAAGGAGTTTTTTTCCTGTTTTGTTCTAGGAGTTTTATGATGTCAGGTCTTATGTTCAAGTCTTTATTCCACTTTGAGTTGAATTTTGTATGTGGTGTTAAGATAGTGGTCCTGTTTCATTCTTTTACATGTGGATATCCAGTTTTTCCAACACCATTTATTTAAGACCCTGTCCTTTCCCCCTTGTATATTCTTGGCTTCTTTGTAAAAAATGTGCATGGGTTTATTCTGGGTTCTCTATTCTGTTCCATTGGTCTATATGTCTGATTTTATGCCAGTACCATACTATTTTAATTACTATAGCTTTGTAATATAATTAAAATCAGTAAGTGATGCCTGCAGTTTTACTGCTCTCGCTCAAGATTCTTTTGGCTAATCAAGGTATTTTGTGATTCCATACAAATTTCTGGGTTGTTTTTTCTACATCTGTGAACAATGCCTTAGGAATTTTAATAGAGATTGCTTGAATCTGTAGACTGCTTCAGATAGTTTGGACATTTTAACAACGTACACCAGGTTTTTTGTCTGATCAGTTTTTGACTCAGTATCCCTACTTGTTAGTGGTCTGTTCAGATTTTCTATTTCTTCCTAATTTATCCACTCCTCCCAGGTTGTCTAGTTTATTGGCATGGCGTATACTTGTTCATAGCTGTTTCTTAGGATCCTTGGTATTTCTGTGTTATCAGTTGTTAACTTTTATTTTTTATTTTATTTTAGTCTTCTTTTTTCTTAGTCAATGAAGCTGAGAGTTTGTCAATTTTGTTTATCTCTTCAGTAAACAAACTTTTAGTTTCATTGATCTCTTCCATTGTCTTTCTAATCTCTGTGTCATTTATTTCCACTCTGATCTTTGTTATTTCCTTCCTGCTACTACCTTTGAGCTTGATTTATTTGTCTTTTTCTAGGTCCTTGAGATTTCAAGCTAAGCTGTTATTTGAGAGCTTTCCTTTTTCTTAAGGTAGGTTTTCATCACTATAAATTCCCTCCTAGAACTGGTTTTACTGCATCCCATAAGTTTTTGACATGTTGTGTTTCTATTTTTATTTGTCTCAAGATATTTTTAAATTTCCCTTTTGATTTACTCTTTGATCCATTGGTTGTTCAGGCACATGTTTTTTAATCTCCACATATTTTAGGTGGATGACTTTTTATAGGAATACTTAGGAGAAATTAGGAACAAGCTTAACAAAACAGTAATAATATTACTGATTGCCTTCATCAAGAAGTTTTAATGATGGAAAACTGTTTCATCTATCAATCTCATTTTAACCTAAGAAAGAGATAGAGTAGGCTCTGTTCATCTCATTTTATAATTGGAGAGAAGTCCTGCAAGAAATCAATGAAGGTGCTATTATGTGTTGAACTGTGTCTCTCTCTTCCTCCCCACAAATTCATATATTGAAATCCTAATCCCTAGTACCTCAGATGTAATTATCTTTGGAGATAGTGTCTTTCTAGAGGTCATTAAGTTAAAATGAGGTCATTTAGGTGGACCTTAATCCAATATGACTGGTGTCCTTATCAGACGATTCCTCTGGACACAGATGTGAACAAAGGGAAGACAATATGAAGACACAAGGAGAAGTTGGCCATCTACAAGCCAAAGAAAGGCTTAAAACAGACCCTTCCCTCATAGACCTTGGAAGGAATCAAACCTGACAACACCTCAATCTCAGATTTCTAGACTTCAAAGCTGTGAGAAGGTACATTTCTATTGTTTAAACCACCCAGTCTATGGTCCTTTATTAGGACAATCCAGCAAGCTGAAATGGGATGCCTCGCATACTTTGTCCCCCAAATCCCTGTTTGTGGTTTTTTTCTCTACACCTGAGCTGTCCAATATGGTAACCGTTAGTTACATGTCCATATAAATTTACTCAGTAAAATTAAAATACAGTTGCACTAGTCATATTTCCTATGTTTGCCTATGACCTCTGTATCGGGCAGCACAGAATATTATTTGATCACCACAGAAAGTTGTATTTAACAGTGCTGCTTGAGACTAACTCTAATTGAATCTCCCATTATACCACAAAGAGAGAGAAGATACAGACTCTAAGACCAAATTGAATATTGTGTAAATTTTTAAGATTTAAACTGGGAGAATTATGTAGCAGGTTTGGTTTAGCCTCACCATGAGTAGCTGCAAAAAGAGGGGTGTGTGTGTGTGTGTGTATGTGTTTGTGTGTAAGAGGGCCATCCCTTTATGAAGTCACATCTCACCTTGAACCAAATTTCTAAGCTTCCACGTCTTCTAGCCCTTGTTTCTGATTCTCCCCCTTCAATATTCCAATTTGTCTTTTTTTTTTTAAAGATTTTATTTATTTATTTGACAGAGAGACAGCCAGCGAGAGAGGGAACACAGCAGCGGAGTGGGAGAGGAAGAAGCAGGCTCCCAGCGGAGGAGCCTGATGTGGGACTCGATTCCGGAACTCCGGGATCACGCCCTGAGCCGAAGGCAGACTCTTAATGACTGCGCTACCCAGGCGCCCCTCCAATTTAAGTCTTTGTGTGATTCATTGCTTTAGGTGTGTCAATTCTTATATAGTAAAAATTCCAACCTCCCTTAAGAATGCAACTAAATCCTATGTTCTGATGGTGGGAGAACAACAGAACCTCTGTTTTAAATGAACAGTGAAAAGCTGGATATGAAAAGGGTCAGAGATTTCCCAAGCAGTGGTTTCCCGGACAATGCATGTGTGTTCATGCTCTTACATGAATTATGGGTCAGTAAGGAAGAAATATTAAGCAAATGAGAACAAAATGTGAGGAGGAGTGGGCAGCGGGGAAAGGGAGAATTCCAAGTGGGAATTGCACTGGTGGATTAATTATCTCAGAAAACACATAATATTTGACTGAATTTCCTGAAGTCTGAAGGAAGAGAACACCTCTCTGAGTTCCCAGAAAGAAATTTGAGTCAAGCCGAGGCTAAGATGTAAACAGGACCCATCCACTTCTGAAGATCTACAATATATTAAACAATTCAAAAGAAAGAAGAGAGACACATGGGAAGTTAACATGAAGAAGTAGTTATGGCTTCTCCCTGATTTATTGCAAGGCAGGCTTGTCCTCTCAAGTAGAATTTTGCCTAGTGGCTGAAGGTCAGTGTAATAAGCAAGTTAGGCACGCCTCACATGGAGGCGGGAGTGCATAGGAGGATTGAGAAAAGAAGGGCTGCCCCTCAGTCATAGAGTAGGCTTGGCCTCACATGAGTGCATGTGAACTGAGAAGTCCCAGTAAAGACTATGTCCTCCTAAGCTCTTTCCAGCATTTCATAATAAGCACCTAATGATGGAGGCTACAGATCCTGAAACAGTGGAATGCTGGGAAGGTTTAACCACCAGTGCTCACAGGCAGAGAGAGGATAAGCTTTGATTTGCAGTTTCCATGGTGTAAATATTCTCGCCATAGCTGACTTCAAGCTGCCAATGTGGAATCACTGAAGATCGGGTTAGGAAGTATGTTCTGGAACCAACTCTCTGACACCAATTGGGGGTCCTAAGATTCCACTCAATTCTGACACTAACTACCCAGGGTAAGTGCAGACCCCTCAGATTAAGGGCAAATCCCTCACAAGGCTGTTCCGACTTCAGACACCAGCCACCAATTCCAGGCATCCCCCAGCCACCAGCCCTTCTGCCTAGCTGACTACAGATGTGGGGCTTCCCACAGTCACCCCGGGTTTGATAATTTGTTAGAATGGCACACTGAACTCAGGAGATCACTGAGGAAATGATTACCATTTCATTATAAAGGATATATATGAATAGTCAAATGACCAGCTACATGGGGCAAGGTCTAGTACGTTCTCAAGTGCGGGAGTTTCTTTTCCTGTAAAGGGGCCACCTCCCTGTACATTGATGTGGTCCCCAACCAGGAAAGGAAGCTCCCCTGAGCCTTGGGGTCCAGGCTTTCATATGGAGTTTCATTCTATATGCCCGACAAATTAAACAGTTGGCCACATGAGGAAATCGGTCTCCAGTTCCTCTCCTCCTCNTTACCTGTGTTTTTGGTGTCATATCCCAAAAAAAATCATTGCCAAGACCAGTGTCAAGGAGTTTTTTTCCTGTTTTGTTCTAGGAGTTTTATGATGTCAGGTCTTATGTTCAAGTCTTTATTCCACTTTGAGTTGAATTTTGTATNAAGAAATCAATGAAGGTGCTATTATGTGTTGAACTGTGTCTCTCTCTTCCTCCCCACAAATTCATATATTGAAATCCTAATCCCTAGTACCTCAGATGTAATTATCTTTGGAGATAGTGTCTTTCTAGAGGTCATTAAGTTAAAATGAGGTCATTTAGGTGGACCTTAATCCAATATGACTGGTGTCCTTATCAGACGATTCCTCTGGACACAGATGTGAACAAAGGGAAGACAATATGAAGACACAAGGAGAAGTTGGCCATCTACAAGCCAAAGAAAGGCTTAAAACAGACCCTTCCCTCATAGACCTTGGAAGGAATCAAACCTGACAACACCTCAATCTCAGATTTCTAGACTTCAAAGCTGTGAGAAGGTACATTTCTATTGTTTAAACCACCCAGTCTATGGTCCTTTATTAGGACAATCCAGCAAGCTGAAATGGGATGCCTCGCATACTTTGTCCCCCAAATCCCTGTTTGTGGTTTTTTTCTCTACACCTGAGCTGTCCAATATGGTAACCGTTAGTTACATGTCCATATAAATTTNTTTTGACTCAGTATCCCTACTTGTTAGTGGTCTGTTCAGATTTTCTATTTCTTCCTAATTTATCCACTCCTCCCAGGTTGTCTAGTTTATTGGCATGGCGTATACTTGTTCATAGCTGTTTCTTAGGATCCTTGGTATTTCTGTGTTATCAGTTGTTAACTTTTATTTTTTATTTTATTTTAGTCTTCTTTTTTCTTAGTCAATGAAGCTGAGAGTTTGTCAANACTCAGTAAAATTAAAATACAGTTGCACTAGTCATATTTCCTATGTTTGCCTATGACCTCTGTATCGGGCAGCACAGAATATTATTTGATCACCACAGAAAGTTGTATTTAACAGTGCTGCTTGAGACTAACTCTAATTGAATCTCCCATTATACCACAAAGAGAGAGAAGATACAGACTCTAAGACCAAATTGAATATTGTGTAAATTTTTAAGATTTAAACTGGGAGAATTATGTAGCAGGTTTGGTTTAGCCTCACCATGAGTAGCTGCAAAAAGAGGGGTGTGTGTGTGTGTGTGTATGTGTTTGTGTGTAAGAGGGCCATCCCTTTATGAAGTCACATCTCACCTTGAACCAAATTTCTAAGCCTCCACGTCTTCTAGCCCTTGTTTCTGATTCTCCCCCTTCAATATTCCAANTGTGTGTGTGTATGTGTTTGTGTGTAAGAGGGCCATCCCTTTATGAAGTCACATCTCACCTTGAACCAAATTTCTAAGCTTCCACGTCTTCTAGCCCTTGTTTCTGATTCTCCCCCTTCAATATTCCAATTTGTCTTTTTTTTTTTAAAGATTTTATTTATTTATTTGACAGAGAGACAGCCAGCGAGAGAGGGAACACAGCAGCGGAGTGGGAGAGGAAGAAGCAGGCTCCCAGCGGAGGAGCCTGATGTGGGACTCGATTCCGGAACTCCGGGATCACGCCCTGAGCCGAAGGCAGACTCTTAATGACTGCGCTACCCAGGCGCCCCTCCAATTTAAGTCTTTGTGTGATTCATTGCTTTAGGTGTGTCAATTCTTATATAGTAAAAATTCNGGCAGACTCTTAATGACTGCGCTACCCAGGCGCCCCTCCAATTTAAGTCTTTGTGTGATTCATTGCTTTAGGTGTGTCAATTCTTATAATATATAGTAAAAATTTNAATTCTTATATAGTAAAAATTCCAACCTCCCTTAAGAATGCAACTAAATCCTATGTTCTGATGGTGGGAGAACAACAGAACCTCTGTTTTAAATGAACAGTGAAAAGCTGGATATGAAAAGGGTCAGAGATTTCCCAAGCAGTGGTTTCCCGGACAATGCATGTGTGTTCATGCTCTTACATGAATTATGGGTCAGTAAGGAAGAAATATTAAGCAAATGAGAACAAAATGTGAAGAGGAGTGGGCAGCGGGGAAAGGGAGAATTCCAAGTGGGAATTGCACTGGTGGATTAATTATCTCAGAAAACACATAATATTTGACTGAATTTCCTGAAGTCTGAAGGAAGAGAACACCTCTCTGAGTTCCCAGAAAGAAATTTGAGTCAAGCCGAGGCTAAGATGTAAACAGGACCCATCCACTTCTGAAGATCTACAATATATTAAACAATTCAAAAGAAAGAAGAGAGACACATGGGAAGTTAACATGAAGAAGTAGTTATGGCTTCTCCCTGATTTATTGCAAGGCAGGCTTGTCCTCTCAAGTAGAATTTTGCCTAGTGGCTGAAGGTCAGTGTAATAAGCAAGTTAGGCACGCCTCACATGGAGGCGGGAGTGCATAGGAGGATTGAGAAAAGAAGGGCTGCCCCTCAGTCATAGAGTAGGCTTGGCCTCACATGAGTGCATGTGAACTGAGAAGTCCCAGTAAAGACTATGTCCTCCTAAGCTCTTTCCAGCATTTCATAATAAGCACCTAATGATGGAGGCTACAGATCCTGAAACAGTGGAATGCTGGGAAGGTTTAACCACCAGTGCTCACAGGCAGAGAGAGGATAAGCTTTGATTTGCAGTTTCCATGGTGTAAATATTCTCGCCATAGCTGACTTCAAGCTGCCAATGTGGAATCACTGAAGATCGGGTTAGGAAGTATGTTCTGGAACCAACTCTCTGACACCAATTGGGGGTCCTAAGATTCCACTCAATTCTGACACTAACTACCCAGGGTAAGTGCAGACCCCTCAGATTAAGGGCAAATCCCTCACAAGGCTGTTCCGACTTCAGACACCAGCCACCAATTCCAGGCATCCCCCAGCCACCAGCCCTTCTGCCTAGCTGACTACAGATGTGGGGCTTCCCACAGACACCCCGGGTTTGATAATTTGTTAGAATGGCACACTGAACTCAGGAGATCACTGAGGAAATGATTACCATTTCATTATAAAGGATATATATGAATAGTCAAATGACCAGCTACATGGGGCAAGGTCTAGTACGTTCTCAAGTGCGGGAGTTTCTTTTCCTGTAAAGGGGCCACCTCCCTGTACATTGATGTGGTCCCCAACCAGGAAAGGAAGCTCCCCTGAGCCTTGGGGTCCAGGCTTTCATATGGAGTTTCATTCTATATGCCCGACAAATTAAACAGTTGGCCACATGAGGAAATCGGTCTCCAGTTCCTCTCCTCCTCCAGAGGTCAGAAGAGTGGCTGAAAGTTCCAACCCTCTGTTGACATGCTTGGTCTTTCTAGTGTAGCCAGACCTTCCCTTGAAGCGATAAAAGGGCTCATCGTGAGTCATCTCATTGGTACAAACTCAGGTAGGTTGTCAAGGGGCTTGTTACGAGTAACAAGAGATCCTCCTATTACTCAAAAAATTCCAAGAGTTTTTGGAGCTCTGTGCCAGGACCTGAGGACAAATGCCAGCTATATTCCTTCTTCTATCACAGAAAGAGAGAGGCACGTGAAATAGTCTCCTGAGCTGGTGGGAGCTGGCTCCCGCACACCACTGTTGCTTGGCTCTGGATTCTCCTGAAGAGACTTAAAAAACTCTGCTCTCTGGGTCTCAGCCTCAGGGGTTCTGCTTTAATTAGTGTGGGGACCAACCCGGCCCTGAAGTTGCAGGCGCTCCCAGGGTATTCTAGCGTGCAGCAAGGCGCAATTCCTACACCCCGAAGCCTGTCTCCTCCTCTAGAGCCCCCCTCAACAGTCTGCAGGCTAGAAACCCACAGGGGGACGAAGTGGAATTAACCCCTTTTTGGTCTCCTGAGAGAGAAGGCAGAGTGACAAGGGCTGCCCCGGCAGGATTTGGGGCCAGCCATCCTGCTCCTGCCTGGGATCTATGAAGCCTGCCATTGCTTGGCGTCCCCAAGCACCCTTCCAGGGCATGGGCGCCCTGGCATGAACCTCGACTGTCTTCTTCATCATCATCATCATCACCGTGATAAGGCTGAACGTGTTCCAATCTGCTGCAGACAAACCTGAACAGGTCCCAAGAGTGATATGGAACCCTAACCCAAAGCCTTCAGGTGGACGCTATGTTAGCAAGCTTTCTGAGTTGATCATTTTCCTCTCGGGGCAAATAATGAAATGATTATCATTAATTCTATGATGCTCTATAGTCCGCATCATTCTTTGAGTTAGGTATTTCCATGCGTTCCTTCTCCCTGTTCCTTCAGTTCTTTGTCTTATCAGTCAGGCCTCCCCTGACCTAATTTTCCCCAACACATTGGTTATCACGTGAACAATTTCACACATGCTTCCTCATTTACTATGTGCCTCTCCATGCCGGGAGGAAAGCCTGGGGAGAACCAAACCATAAGAAGCAGGGCTTCCTGGGAGGAGGGAAGGATCTGACTGAGATGAGACTTCAGGGTCCAAGTTTGTCATTTTATGGGAGCTTACAGCCCTTGCAAGTGTGTGCTAGGTTCAACCCGAGTCTAGTCTCAGAGGACAGCATCTGGTTTGTAGGGTATGGTGTTGAGGGGAGAATTCCTCAATCCTCATTTGTGTTCCCTTATAATCATCCTCTGGGATGAGATTGCACAATTGCTTCACAGATGCAACTGGAAGTTGCAAACCCTTCGTCCTGCTTAGGAGCTCCAAAAACTAGAAACATCTAAAGATAAACTTACGTGTTTCTCTGAGATGGCCATCAGTCCCCTTCCCCAAATCACTATCCAGAGGCGATTCTGAAGATTCCACGACTGAGCTGTGATGACCTTTCATGCACGCGTTCACTCGTGAAGGCCTGTGGGTGTCCAGCCACGACTTGGTGAGGACCCACAGGGAGCTTACCCTCCGCCAGGGCCTGGTGAGCTGGGCATTAGACAAGTAAATACTGAAATAGTTTGATTAAATTTTAATGATCTCACAAAAGCTGAGTTTGGAGTTTTGTAGGATTACAATTTAAGGCACATCATCTAACCCTGGGGTTGGAGACGTTTTGTTGGAAAAGTGATGTCGTAAGGTGAAATTTGAAAGATGCATAGAAGTTGTGTTGATCACGGTTTTTCAAAAAATTATGAAGCTTGATTCTCTAGCTGATGGGCATGTTGTCCATGAACGTACAGAATCGAAGCTACAGAAAACACAAATAGCCTGTTTTCTTGGGTGTGTGTGTGTGTGTTTGTTTTTTTATCCCACTAAACCAGAAGGAAAGAATTGGTTGGAATAGTATTTACTTGCTGAATGGATCTGTATGGAGACTTGCTGTCTAACCACAAAGAGCTTTCTGTATTTTCACCTGAAGGTGTTATTACAAGCGTTATTGGCAATATTGTTTTCTTTTTCATTATTATCTGCATTCATTAACTCTAATTGATATTTCAGAGGTTGTTTGTTGGTTGATAAAAGCTTAGGATACAGTATGATTCTCTCATGTGTAGGTCTTGGAAAAAACACAGCTCTTAAGAAAAAGTAGCATACAGCATGACGAAGGACGAGACGGTTCTCCCTCGCTAACCCCGGGTACGGGCTAAGCATGGTGAAGGGCACGGATGACCTTGTGGAAGCTCCATAATTCATTAGAGTTTCATGCGATAGAGCGTGATTTGATCTGAAAGCCACAGGGATGGGGACAAGCTTGCTTCGTAGACCTCGCTGAGGAAGCCAGAGGAGAGACACCGCTGAAGGCAAAAACCTGAGAGCGTTGATGCTTTGGCTGCGCTGGCCAGCCTGAGACTTGGGTTATTACAAATCTGTTTTAATGCCGTCCACGAATTCTGCTTTGGGGGGGAAAGAAACAAAACAAAGAAAGGAAAAGGAAAGGGGAGAACCGTTCATGTTGTCAGTCTGGGAGCACTCAGAGCCACGGATGAACCAACATCCAGATCAGCTGCTTAATCTAAATAAGGGGCACCCACTACGAGTGAGATTTAACGCTGACAGTTTCCCCTGTGATACTGCTGTGGTGGCCAGAGTGGCGGAACACCAAGGAAGAAGGTGGCAAGCACTGCTGTCTTCTGTCAAAGTAGTCACGACAGGGGAAGCCATTCCAGCAGCTGACGGCAGGCCAGAGACAACCATGCTGCTGAGTGAGAGCGGGGAGGAACACTGGGCCCCCGGGATAGGTGTCTGTGGAGTCCCGACCAAGAGAACACACGCACCGCCATCATTCTAGGGCTAGGAGCTCCTGAGGCTATCTGACCACATTCCCACTTCATAGGTGAAATGACGACTGGCCCTCCATTATTTCAGACCAGTGGCTTACCCCATACTTGCTTCTTGCCATATCAAACTTGCCTGACCATTCAGCCAGAGGTTGACAATCCAGTTTTGATACAAAAACAGTGGGGGGAAGAGGTGGTCAATAGTTAACATTTGTATGGCACTTGGTTCTAAGGGCCTTATGTTAATTCACTTCCCGCCACCTTCTAATATTAAGAGGGAAGGACTGCTATGCCCTCTGTTTTACCGTTGGCAAAACTGCCACGTGAAGAGGCTACGTCGTCTCCTCAAGGTCACCTGGCCCGGCGGGTATGAATGTGGGCCATCTGGCATCAGAGTCCAACCGCTAGCCGCGATACTGTACTACCACTTTTCAATACAGCAGAGCCTGTTCCACCATAT
>NC_048232.1:6061199-6063572 GCF_002007445.2 Ailuropoda melanoleuca | reverse complement strand
TCTATGATGCTCTATAGTCCGCATCATTCTTTGAGTTAGGTATTTCCATGCGTTCCTTCTCCCCGTTCCTTCAGTTCTTTGTCTTATCAGTCAGGCCTCCCCTGACCTCATTTTCCCCAACACATTGGTTATTACGTGAACAATTTCACACATGCTTCCTCATTTACTATGTGCCTCTCCATGCCGGGAGGAAAGCCTGGGGAGAACCAAACCATAAGAAGCAGGGCTTCCTGGGAGGAGGGAAGGATCTGACTGAGATGAGACTTCAGGGTCCAAGTTTGTCATTTTATGGGAGCTTACAGCCCTTGCAAGTGTGTGCTAGGTTCAACCCGAGTCTAGTCTCAGAGGACAGCATCTGGTTTGTAGGGTATGGTGTTGAGGGGAGAATTCCTCAATCCTCATTTGTGTTCCCTTATAATCATCCTCTGGGATGAGATTGCACAATTGCTTCACAGATGCAACTGGAAGTTGCAAACCCTTCGTCCTGCTTAGGAGCTCCAAAAACTAGAAACATCTAAAGATAAACTTACGTGTTTCTCTGAGATGGCCATCAGTCCCCTTCCCCAAATCACTATCCAGAGGCGATTCTGAAGATTCCACGACTGAGCTGTGATGACCTTTCATGCACGCGTTCACTCGTGAAGGCCTGTGGGTGTCCAGCCACGACTTGGTGAGGACCCACAGGGAGCTTACCCTCCGCCAGGGCCTGGTGAGCTGGGCATTAGACAAGTAAATACTGAAATAGTTTGATTAAATTTTAATGATCTCACAAAAGCTGAGTTTGGAGTTTTGTAGGATTACAATTTAAGGCACATCATCTAACCCTGGGGTTGGAGACGTTTTGTTGGAAAAGTGATGTCGTAAGGTGAAATTTGAAAGATGCATAGAAGTTGTGTTGATCACGGTTTTTCAAAAAATTATGAAGCTTGATTCTCTAGCTGATGGGCATGTTGTCCATGAACGTACAGAATCGAAGCTACAGAAAACACAAATAGCCTGTTTTCTTGGGTGTGTGTGTGTGTGTTTGTTTTTTTATCCCACTAAACCAGAAGGAAAGAATTGGTTGGAATAGTATTTACTTGCTGAATGGATCTGTATGGAGACTTGCTGTCTAACCACAAAGAGCTTTCTGTATTTTCACCTGAAGGTGTTATTACAAGCGTTATTGGCAATATTGTTTTCTTTTTCATTATTATCTGCATTCATTAACTCTAATTGATATTTCAGAGGTTGTTTGTTGGTTGATAAAAGCTTAGGATACAGTATGATTCTCTCATGTGTAGGTCTTGGAAAAAACACAGCTCTTAAGAAAAAGTAGCATACAGCATGACGAAGGACGAGACGGTTCTCCCTCGCTAACCCCGGGTACGGGCTAAGCATGGTGAAGGGCACGGATGACCTTGTGGAAGCTCCGTAATTCATTAGAGTTTCATGCGATAGAGCGTGATTCGATCTGAAAGCCACAGGGATGGGGACAAGCTTGCTTCGTAGACCTCGCTGAGGAAGCCAGAGGAGAGACACCGCTGAAGGCAAAAACCTGAGAGCGTTGAGGATGCTTTGGCTGCGCTGGCCAGCCTGAGACTTGGGTTATTACAAATCTGTTTTAATGCCGTCCACGAATTCTGCTTTGGGGGGGAAAGAAACAAAACAAAGAAAGGAAAAGGAAAGGGGAGAACCGTTCATGTTGTCAGTCTGGGAGCACTCAGAGCCACGGATGAACCAACATCCAGATCAGCTGCTTAATCTAAATAAGGGGCACCCACTACGAGTGAGATTTAACGCTGACAGTTTCCCCCATGATACTGCTGTGGTGGCCAGAGTGGCGGAACACCAAGGAAGAAGGTGGCAAGCACTGCTGTCTTCTGTCAAAGTAGTCACGACAGGGGAAGCCATTCCAGCAGCTGACGGCAGGCCAGAGACAACCATGCTGCTGAGTGAGAGCGGGGAGGAACACTGGGCCCCCGGGATAGGTGTCTGTGGAGTCCCGACCAAGAGAACACACGCACCGCCATCATTCTAGGGCTAGGAGCTCCTGAGGCTATCTGACCACATTCCCACTTCATAGGTGAAATGACGACTGGCCCTCCATTATTTCAGACCAGTGGCTTACCCCATACTTGCTTCTTGCCATATCGAACTTGCCTGACCATTCAGCCAGAGGTTGACAATCCAGTTTTGATACAAAAACAGTGGGGGGAAGAGGTGGTCAATAGTTAACATTTGTATGGCACTTGGTTCTAAGGGCCTTATGTTAATTCACTTCCCGCCACCTTCTAATATTAAGAGGGAAGGACTGCTATGCCCTCTGTTTTACCGTTGGCAAAACTGCCACGTGAAGAGGCTACGTCGTCTCCTCAAGGTCACCTGGCCCGG